>NC_091240.1:13730120-13766891 GCF_040958095.1 Procambarus clarkii | reverse complement strand
ACGTAAACCGTCACTAACACTGTCACGCTAATACCGTCACACTAACACTGTCACACTAACACGTCACGCTAACACTGTCACGCTAACACTGTCACGCTAACACTGTCACGCTAACACTGTCACGCTAACACCGTCACGCTAACACCGTCACGCTAACACCGTCACGCTAACACCGTCACGCTAATACCGTCACGCTAATACCGTCACACTAATACCGTCACACTAACACCGTCACACTAACACCGTCACGCTAACACTGTCACGCTAACACCGTCACGCTAACACCGTCACGCTAACACCGTCACGCTAACACTGTCACGCTAATACCGTCACGCTAACACTGTCACGCTAATACCGTCACACTAACACTGTCACACTAATACCGTCACACTAACACCGTCACGCTAACACTGTCACGCTAACACTGTCACGCTAACACCGTCACACTAACACCGTCACACTAACAGTCACACTAACATCGTCACACTAACAGTCACAGTAACACCGTCACTTACACTGTCACACTAACACCGTCACACTAACAGTCACAGTAACACCGTCACACTAACAGCCACACTAACACCGTCACACTAACAGTCACACTAACATCGTCACATTAACACTGTCACACTAACATCGTCACACTAACACTGTCACGCTAACACCGTCACACTAACAGTCACACTAACATCGTCACACTAACACTGTCACACTAACACCGTCACACTAACATCGTCACACTAACATCGTCACAATAACACCGTCACACTAACAGTCACACTAACATCGTCACATTAACACTGTCACACTAACATCGTCACACTAACACTGTCACACTAACAGTCACACTAACAGTCACACTAACACCGTCACACTAACATTGTCACACTAACACTGTCAAATAAGTACTGTGAAAATAATAAGATAACATAACACATTCGGTGAATCCATTATGCACTTGATCAACAAGTAGACCTGACCACTGACTGGCGTGCACTAGACTGCATCACCTCACTACGTCTTATATGTGACTTGTCACTGTTGAGGGCCACATGTGAGTCCCATGTGGGGTTAATGGTGAATACCACTCATAATAGTCCATCTTAAGATATCTCCAGTGCTCAGGTCTACATCATAAACATTGTAGAACAAGTTGAAATATCACATAATGTTACAACTGCGATATCACATAATGGTGGCGGTCGTGGTTGATCAAGTGGCACATGGGTGACTTGTGAGTTCACTGGGCAGTTGGATAAGATAATAAGGGTTAGAGAACACTTCTGAGTGGCCCCCCTGAGTGCCCCCCCTGAGTGGCCCCCCTGAGTGCCCCCCTCACATAACCAGGTTGACCTTGCGTCTGTCTCCAGCTGCCCCCTGGCCCTTCTCTCAGTCACAGTCGCTGCTTCAGGTTATGGTGGACGAGTAGCCCGGCCTGTACAGCTCCTGCGCTCCAGGCTCCTCCTTAAACTGGGGCGACAGTTTAACATGTGGCCACAGACGTGGCCAGCCCACGGTGAGCTGGACCACGTGTCCGGCCCACATGTCATGGTCTATCGCCCTCTAGCGCCCACCGAGTTAGTAATAGTCTATCGCCATCTATTTTGAAGTTAAATTATAGTATTTTTTAGTTAAGAGTATTTAAGGAGGGAGTGTTATAGTAGCATTACGTGGAAGACTGGGGAGACAAAAGTTAGAGAGGGCAAGGTGTTCCGTCGAGGCTAGCAAGATCCTGGGTGAGGTAAGGTTAGAGTCATGGTGAGAGAAGGTTAGGGCCGGATACATATGGAGCACTTAGGTGTCCACTTACACGATATGTATCTTTTATCACGGCGGGATAGTCAGCATGCACATGATAAGTTAAGAGCTCCTAGTCCCCGTGAGAAGCTCCCCAACCTCAGCTTTGTGTTCCCGACCACCTCCTGGTACTCCGGAGGTCGTCAACTGTTTGGTAAACTCCTCACCATGTCGTCACGGTCGGGGTCACAGGTCCTTGTGTCTTGTGATTGGTTATGTGTCCGGCCCAGCTGGTGCCCACTTGACCCCTGTATCATGGTGGGCCAATTGATTATCACATCACTATCTTGTTTGTCTGGCTGTTGGCGTAGTGTTGTTGGCCCGGAATACTGTTATCGCTGTCAAGACTGAGGTGGGGTCTGTACCCCCGTTGAGACACGGTGGTGGGGTCTGTACCCCGGCTGAGACACGGTGGTGGGGTCTGTACCCCGGCTGAGACACGGTGGTGGGGTCTGTACCCCCGTTGGGACACGGTGGTGGGGTCTGTACCCCCGTTGGGACGACGGTGAAAGAGTAGCTAATATCTGAGTGACTCTCACCTACCAGAAGATGGTAGTACGAATCCCCCTGCTTCATAATACCCAGCAATATACCCCTTAACAAAGCGTGAAGAACAAGACAGAACATCAATATACCCTTAACAGAGCGTGAAGAACAAGACAGAACATCAATATACCCTTAACAAAGCGTGAAGAACAAGACATAACATCAATATATCCTTAACAAAGCGTGTAGAACAAGACATAACATCAATATACCCTTAACAGAGCGTGAAGAACAAGACATAACATCAATATACCCTTAACAAAGCGCGAAGAACAAGACATAACATCAGTATACCCTTAACAGAGCGTGAAGAACAAGACATAACATCAATATACCCTTAACAGAGCGTGAAGAACAAGACATAACATCAGTATACCCTTAACAGAGCGTGTAGAACAAAGAGATAAAAGTCATCAACAGATCATGGAGGTGTACAAGTATTGTACTGATTGACTCAGCGCTTCCACAGCTCCTTAAGATAACAACACCACATTATCACTGAAGATGATATGCCTCAAGTATAACACTTACCACCCATAGTGACAGGCTTACCAACCTCCCACCACCCATAGTGACAGGCTTACCATCCTCCACCACCCATAGTGACAGGCTTACCAACCTCCCACCACCCATAGTGACAGGCTTACCAACCTCCCACCACCCATAGTGACAGGCTTACCATCCTCCACCACCCATAGTGACAGGCTTACCAACCTCCACCACTCATAGTGACAGGCTTACCAACCTCCACCACCCATAGTGACAGGCTTACCATCCTCCACCACCCATAGTGACAGGCTTACCAACCTCCCACCACCCATAGTGACAGGCTTACCAACCTCCCACCACCCATAGTGACAGGCTTACCATCCTCCCACCACCCATAGTGACAGGCTTACCAACCTCCCACCACCCATAGTGACAGGCTTACCAACCTCCACCACCCATAGTGACAGGCTTACCATCCTCCACCACCCATAGTGACAGGCTTACCAACCTCCCACCACCCATAGTGACAGGCTTACCAACCTCCCACCACCCATAGTGACAGGCTTACCAACCTCCCACCACCCATAGTGACAGGCTTACCAACCTCCCACCACCCATAGTGACAGGCTTACCAACCTCCCACCACCCATAGTGACAGGCTTACCATCCTCCACCACCCATAGTGACAGGCTTACCAACCTCCACCACCCATAGTGACAGGCTTACCATCCTCCACCACCCATAGTGACAGGCTTACCAACCTCCCACCACCCATAGTGACAGGCTTACCAACCTCCCACCACCCATAGTGACAGGCTTACCAACCTCCCACCACCCATAGTGACAGGCTTACCAACCTCCACCACCCATAGTGACAGGCTTACCAACCTCCAGCACCCATAGTGACAGGCTTACCAACCTCCAGCACCCATAGTGACAGGCTTACCAACCTCCACCACCCATAGTGACAGGCTTACCAACCTCCCACCACCCATAGTGACAGGCTTACCAACCTCCACCACCCATAGTGACAGGCCTTACCTCCAGCACCCATAGTGACAGGGTTACCAACCTCCAGCACCCATAGTGACAGGCTTACCAACCTCCAGTACCCATAGTGACAGGGTTACCAACCTCCAGCACCCATAGTGACAGGCTTACCAACCTCCACCACCCATAGTGACAGGCTTACCAACCTCCACCACCCATAGTGACAGGGTTACCAACCTCCAGCACCCATAGTGACAGGCTTACCAACCTCCACCACCCATAGTGACAGGTTTACCAACCTCCAGCACCCATAGTGACAGGCTTACCAACCTCCCACCACCCATAGTGACAGGGTTACCAACCCTCCTCACAGCCACAGTGTTTTTCTACCACAGACGTGGCCAGACATTTACAATGCTAACCAGCATATATACATTTGCTTCTGTCCTCCATGGACAGGGTTAGAGATGTGTTAAACATATAGTTCAGGGGTTCATTGAACACTCAACCACAGAAGGTGATTGTAGTGCTTTTAAAATTCTAATCTAACCTACATACATAAATACACATACTTACGTATGTTTTCCATAAACAATGTTCGAGGTGTCTTTTACAGTGTCATTTAATATGCGTTTACAAAGGTGAAATGCAAATCTGACCAACTTCCACATATCCTGTATGCACATACACACACACACATATATTATTATTATTAAATATATATACACACACACACACATATGTATTCTCAGTCTTGCTTTTTACAGGTCGGCGTTCAATCCCCGACCGTCCAAGTTGTTGGGCACCTTTCCTTTCTTCCGTCCATTCCCATTTCCCTATCCTCATGTCCCATCCAAATGCTATATAGCCGTAATGGCTTGGCGCTTTATCCTGATAATTATCTTATTGCTAATATGTTTAGTTATATAATATTTTTCTTATTCTTATAAGGCATTATACATTATTCGAGGTGCGTGTACACATATGTAAACATAATGTATATACATGTATATTTATTTTAGGGGGAAATACGATTTTAACATTGTTCAACAGTAACCAATAATGTTACAATATGACGTAGGAAACCACTCTACTGCTGCTACAGCAGTAGAGTGGTTTGTACTGAGTGGCGAGATATACATCAGTTGCACTCACTCACTCACTCACTCACTCACTCACTCATTATCATAGACCCGCATGAACGACCCCTTCGAGTCATTCATGCAACAATTGTGTCGACAATGCTCCGCCTGCAAGGAGAGGTTCCTCTATAGTAGTGTGGGGGTCAGTGCAGAGTGTGTCAGGTCTCCAGCCTCTGTAAGACTTGTGTGAGAAGCAGTACACCTTTGACCAAACTGACTATTATAACCCAAGTCTGTGCACCAGGTTCTATCACGCTAACAGTCGTCCATCGCACTAATCACATATAACTTCTTTAATCACATCATTTCCCAATGTAATCCTCTTAGTAACACAGAACTATCCTAACTTAGCACTTGTGAGTGGGTTAAAAGGGAGACACCCTCCGGGTCGTCTGTTAGTGTTGTATGAATATGTTCAGTTGGGTGTTGAAGTGATGGGTAATGTTGTTGTTGTGTTGTGCAGGTCCTACAGGCCAGCGGACCTCCTGCGCCCTCCACTGCACCGATACCAACCTATACTTATATCAACCAGGTAAAGTGAACTGTTGTTTGGGCTGCACTGACTGACAGCCCGCGCTGTAATGGCATGATATATTTATGGTCACATTTAGAATGTTAATTCAATAGATATATGTAAATACACACTATACACACATGACACACTCACCATACAACACCCGCTCACACACACTCACCATACAACACCCGTTCACACACACACACACACACACACACACACACACACACACACACACACACACCATACAACACCCCCTACACACACACACAACACCCACATGACAGCCGTGACAGGGACCATGTGAGCAGGACAGTAACCCTCTCCCCCTCCCGGCGGACGACAGGCAAAAGCTACATATACGACTACTCTGTGACCACGTCGACGGCGCTACTGGGCGCCCTGGAGGATGACGCCCACCTCCACATCACCGCCAGGGCCCACATCGACGTCTCCGCCCCCTGCGAGTACACGCTCAGGGTGAGTCTCGCTACACTTCTCCTGCTTGTATACACCTGTCCTATTTGTATATTACAGTACGGCCCAATACCTCGAGGCTCAATTTAGACCCAAATATCACAGGAAAAAGGTTATCATGCATAACCAAACTCAATTACGGGCTCACCATAGCCCGTGCTACATGGACACTTCGTCCTGAGTAGCTAAATCTTTAACAACAACAACATACCTCGTGGCTGATCACATTAGTATAGGAGAGCGGAATTTTTTAATGTTTATCTCTACTGAAACTATTCAATCTGTACGTTTTCTTTAATAGAGCTCAAATGCAGGAGGGGTAACTCGTCTCGGTGTGTAACCGCTCAGATAATTCAGATAATTTTTATACAGATGGGCGACTCAAGTCAAGTACTGTGCTTCAGCTACTCTAACTAGTTATAGGGTATATGATATAGGCGATGTACCTGCTATAATTAGGTACTGATTGTGGAGTACGAGCGGGACAGAAATGGTTGGGCATGTTTCCTTATACCCAATGCAGATCTGTATTCACCAATCTTCAATGTATTATGTATTCAACCATCACCAAGGATCACCAATTAGATTTGTTATTATTATTTTCTACCACAGATGTGGCCACACATTTACAATGCTAAGCATCATATATATATATATATATATATATATATATATATATATATATATATATATATATATATATATATATATATATATATATATTTTTTTTTTTCTTCTTTCATCCTCCATGGCCAGGGTGAGAGATCTATTAAACATATAGTTCAGGTATTTATTGAACACTCAACCACAGACGGTGATTGTAGTGCTTTTAAAATCTCTCGAGCATTTACAACGCCATTAAAATGATGTACTAAATTGCCCTAACCTAACCTAACCGAGGACCCACAAATAGAAAACGGGACATCACGTCAATTTTACGAGCCGTTATGATTGTTAGCACACCAGTTTTTGGCCTTAGGAGATTTATACGTCAAAATTCGATGTAGTATTCGAGAGGGAGTTACCCGGGAGTTAGACAACTGTTGTGGCGGTTGCATCCTGGGGAGGGTCAGAAGTTCCACATTGGGGACCTCCATACAAGCCTAAATTATATATATACACAGGCTGTCTGCCCCCGACAAAACAAATTATAATACAAGATTGTTTCAACGACGACAATATAATTCGAAGAATGAGTCTTCTTGGTATTGTTGTTGACTGAAGTGGTGTTGGGAAGCAAGTGTTGTAGCAGCGTTGGTGGTGTTACAGGTGACAGATGTTTCTCTGGGCGGGTCGTCCCACGAGGAGCAGTTTGTGGCCGCCATCACCAAGTCTCCTCTGCGCTTCTCCTTCCAAGATGGCCGCGTGGAGCGCCTCTGCAGCCAGGTGTCGGAGCCCGCCTGGGTCCTCAACTTCAAGCGGGGCGTTCTCTCCACCTTCCAGAACTCCTTCACCAATAAAGGCACAGAGGTAAGCTCTCTCCTACGATTAATTTTTAACAAAGTTAATGATCCCTTAATAATCAATTTTTCATAGCATAGTTAATACCTTGCATCATCGCGGTCTCATTGTATCGTGTCTACAGCAGGTGGAGGAGACCGATATTTCTGGAGTGTGTACGACTGCGTACAGAAGCGTATCTGAGGGTGACGTAGTGAGCATAGAGAAGACCAAGGACCTCACTTCTTGCACCGGAAGACCCAGTCTGTCGTCGTACATAACTTCCAGTAGCTACATCACCGACTCCCCCGTGCAGAGTCTGCCGGTCTTCAAGAGCACGAGCACCTGCAGACAGAGAATAGAAGAAGGAGTGCTGAAGGTGGCGGAGTGTGAGGAGAGCCACAAGTTCCGTCCCTTCTCCAGCGAGGAGGGCGGCGCTGTCACCCTCGCCAAGACCACCATGATGCTGGTCTCCCAGGACACTCCAGCCCTCCCACTTGCTGGTAAGAAAGACATCACATTCAGTTCTTCCTTAATCCTGCAGTCATCCACCTAGACTAGTCGGTACAGCGATGGCCTTGTGTCTTTCTGGGTCGGCGTTCGATTCCCGATGATCCAAGTTGTTAGCCACCGTTCCTTCACCTCGTACTTATAATCGAGCTATTTGTCCTCATATCGTAAATGCTGTGTGATAACGATGGTTTTGCGCTCTCTCTTGATAATTACCTTACATCCTCGTTAGTCCTGCTGAACAGTCAATGAATTGTTGTATTTGCTCCTTAACCCCTTGTGTTCTAGGATATATATTGGTGAATTCACTATACGAAGCGGTCCCCTGCCTCTCTCCGTAGCACAGTTCCCTTCTTCATATCCAGCGCACTGAAAATACCCTTCTCGTGTCCTTTTGACTTGGGTGTTTTAGTTTCTATATTGTTCCCTTAACAATACCCCTCAGTATCCTTTATGTAGTAAGCATATCTCTTCTAATTTTACTTTCCTCCAGTAACATGAAGTTCAGGGCCACTTATGTTTCCTTGTGGTGGTAAAGCTCTCAACGCCACAGGTTGATATATACAAGGTCCCGCACGCCTCCCACCACTCACTCACCGCTCCTGCTCCCTGTCTTACACATAATGTACCTCCCCAACAAGTAATTCCTTATGATTTCCTTGTTACCAATTATTTCCTTTACTTGTAAAGGAAACAAAAACAACTGCAATACTATATTAGTATTAATGCTTGTGTTTTTGCTTGATTTTGCTTGGTAGTTTGTCCAGTATATGATTGATATTTGTCAATTATGAACCAACTAGCGGGGGTACCAGAGTGGCAGGGATGACCGTGGTCATACCATCTCTGTACACTACCTTCATCGTTGTAACCACCTTCACTGCACACAAATCGTATGACAGTGTCATGAGGGTTGCCAGAGAGGGTGTCACGCATGATGGCAGAGGAGACATGTTGACAAAAACACAAAGTGCTAGTCATGAACAAGGTCGACCCTCCTTGACATGAACAAGGTCGACCCTCCTTGACATGAACAAGGAGGGTCGACCAGAGCGTCCAGGAGTTCAAGTCGCCACAATCACACTTCCAACTCCTGTTGACACCACACATCACCTCTCACCGGAGCCGTTGGCTAAGGTGACACCTTGTCAGTACAATGTGTGTACTCACCTATTTTTACTCGCCTATTTGTGTCTGCAGGATCGAGCATTGACTCCTGGATCCCGCCTTTCGAGCATCGGATGTTTACAGCAATGACTCCTGTCCCATTTCCCTATCATATCTAGTTTTAAAATTTTTGCTTCCACAACTTGTTCCTTAAGTGCATTCTATTTTTCCACTACTCTCACGCTAAAAGAAAACTTCCTAACATCTCTGTTAGTATTCCGTGTTGAAAATTCTTCTACTTCCACTCTGTCAATTCCCCTGAGTATTTTATACGTTCTTGTCATATCCCCCCTCTCTCCCTTCTTTTTTTCAGGCAGGTGAGAGACAAGCAACCAATATCCTCTAAGGGATAATTTTAGGTTATATATGAGAAAGACCCTTTTAAGACACAGGAAAGGTAAAGTTAGGTTATCTAGAAGATTTTTGTTATGGGCTGAGTCTTGGGAGTGAAGCGTCCTGGAAATATGAAGGCAGATGAGCCGACTGACAGATGGACAGGCTGCTAGTCTATTGATATGACTGAAATAAAATAAGTAAACAAGGATTAATGCACTTTTCCTCTTCCACAGATTACCAGTTTACCAGCAAATCTTTGGTGTTCGATGAGATTATCAGCGGCGATGCAGAGACTCAGGTTGACACTATTGAGAAGATTTTAAGGGAGCTCGACGAAAGCACACAAGACGAAGTGCTGCCCGAGGTGCCAGCTCTCTTCTCCACCCTTGTGGCCTCCCTCAAGAGCCTCGAGTACCCAGCCCTTAGCACCGTTTACACCAACACAAAGCAACCTAATGCCCGCAAGTTCCTGGTTGACGCCATGCCTCTGGTAGGGACAGCTGCCGCCGTCGGAGTGGTGAGGGACATGTTCATCAACGGTGACATGACAGACGTTGACGCAGATGTCTGGTTCACCTCACTTGCTTTCTTCAGGAACCCAACCTCTGAGATGTTCACTGCGCTTGCTGTTAGTATACATCAGATATATTTCGTTTAAAATGTTGCTATTTTATTATGACTGCTCAATCGACGTATTTTCTTTTTGTATGACAAAATTGTGTTAAAACATTAGCATGAAATATAACTATAGTACATAGAACAAAATATAACGTATTTAGCATATTTGCAGCTTCCATCGACGAGTCATAACTCATTGATGTTAATACTTGCTAAAATTTCATAAAATAAATAAAATATGGGAAGAAATAGTAATGGGGAGAACATTATTTTTCTTACAGCCTCTTCTTCAGCATAATCCCAGCCAACAAGCGATGCTGGGTTCCTCAGCTCTCGTGAACACTTACTGCAAGATCCAGCCAGACTGTGGCAATGACCGGGGTGTCCAGCAGGTTCTTCGACACATAGAAAGTCACCTTGGCTCCGGTTGTCGCTCGGTTAATGGAGAAGAGAAGATGAAGATCTTAGTAGCACTGAAGGCTCTGGGCAACGCCGGCCGTTGGGTCAATGCTAGTCCTGTCCTGCGACAGTGTTACACTGAGGAGAATGATATGGAAGTCCGAGTAGCCGCGATAGGAGCCTGGAGACACAGTCCTTGTGACTATGACCGCTCCAACCTACTGGCCGCTTTCCAAGATGAGGCTCAAGACACCGAAGTTCGAATTGCTGCTTACCTTGCTGTCATGACGTGTCCCACTCCTACTATTATCAACACCATCAAGGACCGCCTTATTTCAGAAGGTGTCAACCAAGTCGGGTCCTTTATTTGGACTCATATGGTCAACTTGCAAGAGTCAGCCGGCCCCGACAAGGAGTGGGTCCGTGAGCTGATCGGGGAGGAGCTCCTACAGAAGAAGTTCAGCACCGAAGCCCTCAAGTTCTCCCGGAATTACGAGTCGTCCTTCTTCATGAATGAACTAAATGTTGGCGCAGCTGTAGAAAGCAACGTTATTTTCTCCAGCAAATCCTACTTGCCACGCTCTGCCATGCTTAACCTTACTCTTGACCTCTTCGGCGAATCCATCAATCTTTTTGAGATTGGTGGCCGGATTGAAGGATTTGAAGCATATGTAGAACGTTTCTTCGGATCTTCTGGATATTTCCCTGAAGAGACCATAGAGGGCATATTAAAAACCATGCGTCAGAAAAAACCTGACGCCGAAACCACCACCTTAGAAGGATTCCTTGACCAAGTAACCGATGAGCCAGAAGGTTCGTATTACCTCCGTGTCTTTGGTAACGAACTGCACTATAAACGCTTCCATGGTCTGGAAAGCCTTATGAAGACATCAGGATTCTCCAACCCACTGGAGATGTTGATGGAGCTTGCTCGCACCGGTAATGTTGATTACACAAAGTCATACCAACTCATCAACACACACTACACAATCCCCACCATCTCAGGCTTGCCACTCACTCTCACCGCCAAGGGTACGGCTACACTTGCCTTGAGAATGAATGGCAATTTTAAGGCTCAAAGTTTGCAGAATATTAACATAGAGGGTCGCGTGCAGCCTTCTGCAGCAGTACAGATGGATGGTATGATGCTTGTTGATGCCCACGTGACTCGCACGGGGCTCAAGATCTCCTCCACCCTGCACACCTCCACCTTCCTCGATGGTAAACTTCAGATCGATGGAGGCAAGCTGGTTGATATTGCTTTTAACACACCTAAAGATAAAGTAGAAGTGATTGATGTTAGCACCAAATTCTTCTACCTGGAAGACGATAAAGAGATCCGAAAGGAAGGAAAAGACGAAGTAAAGTATGAAGGGTGTAGGAGGATAATTGGTGGAGTTGAGATGTGCGGCGAGTTGAGCTATACCTCAACCTCTGACAGCAGTCCTTGCTTCCCGCTCACGGGACCCGCTGCCCTCCACCTCTACATGAGGAAGACAGACACCCAGACCGGCTACAACTTCCGCTTCACCAGTGGAAGTAAGGAGATCACTTTCCTATTTGACACCCCGGGGTCTCAAGCCAATCACAAAGTAGCGCTTAATATTGCCAAATCTGGTAAAAATGTAAATTTCGATCTCGAGATGCCTTTCATGTCTCTTCAAGGCGCCGGGGAGTACGTGTGGAAAAGTAACAAGAAGCACATTAAACTGGAGATGACGCGTGATAACTCTGACAAGTACTCACTGGAGACTGGTCTCCAAGTTACCGGGGAAGACGTAAAGAAGTTTGAGCCGTACTTAATTATCATATCTCCAATAAGGGAAATACTTAATGCTAGAGGAACTCTGGAGTTGGACGTAGGTAACACCAAGTACGTGGCTGACGTGAGCGTGTCCGGCCTCCCAGTGTCTCCTCTCAGCCTCCACGGTACGTCTTGCTTCTCATCTTCCTTCATTACTTCCACTCCAAAAGAGTCTTGTATTTTTAATGACGCTTGTTCCGTCATCTTATTTGCCAATTTTGTTCAATAGTTTCCTTAAGCTTTCAGTCTCACATTAATTGGAAGAGAAGCGTGTTAAAAAAAGCCCTTTACTAAACAGCTTGTGAGTATCAGGTGTTATGGGTCCTCAGGTAACTAAATAGGACCTTCTCAGTATATATTACCCAACTTTTTAATCATTAGGAATGTGACCGCATTTTCAAATGTGTATGATATGTATTAGAATACGTCTTCATTAATTATGCGAAACTTCCGTATTTGCAGGTTCGTATACAGGCGTAGAGAACACTGCTAATGTGGAGGTGGCGCTGAACACTCCCGCCATCGACATCAAGGCCAAGGGCCAGCTTGTCTCTGAAGGCAACTTGGTGTCCTCCAAGGCCGACGTTGAGTACAGTACGCTGCGCGGGGATAAGCACACCATCCACCATTCTGCTCTCATCAAGACTGAGACCTCACAAGACGTCAATACATACACACTTAAGTTTAATCTGACTCCAAGTCAGTTCCCAGACATGGCTTTAGACATTGACATCAGATCTATTATTTCCACTGGTCGCCTGGAGAACATTTGCACCATAACCCGAGGACCCGTAACGTGGAATTTTAAAGAAATTTATTCTTATAACTCCGATGAAAACAACTATAATTTCAATGTTGAAATTGAAGTTCTCTGCCCTTATCATAGCATTGATTATCTGGCCCTACACGACCTTAAGATGGGACGCAATTATCTGAACGCCAAGAGCCAGATTAGGGTCAGCCCTGAGGACGAGGCTACCTTGACCCTTGACCTCAGCCACAGCAACAACATTGATATTGAAGGACGTATTATGGCTCAGGTTCCAGGCGCGAAGGCTACAGCTGAAGTCCTTGTTAACGAGGTCGCTAACGGTCATTATAACGCTAAGGTGAGCCATTATTGCAATTTCTAAACTGTTAATATATCACGATATCTGATACTAAATAACTTAAAAATTTTATTTTTGGACATATTATTTACATATTTAGACATGTGTTGTCTATTCGGGAATACAATACTTGAATACAATTACGTATGGTAAACATGTTCCCAGGTGACTGGCAACATCAACGACATAGAGACGAACACCGTGAGCCTTGAGGGAAGTGTACGAGACAACTCTGTACCTGGCAAGTTCAATGTTCTCATGGACGGTTCCTTCAAGTGTCCGAGCCACACCTCCAAGCTCAGCTCGGGCATATTCGCCGACTCCGAGAAGGCCAACGTTGACTTGAACACTGATATTAACGGCAGGAAGTACACGATGAAGATTGAAAGCACGCGGACCTCCATCCTCGTCGACGCCAACATCGGCAGACACGTCCTCCTCGACGCTTACGTAAGTCAAGCAACATACTCCTCGTAGAAATAATGAGATTATATTCACAACACTTGCGTATATACAACAGGTTCCTGTAATTGGATATTTGTCCACTTAACAATGTCCCAGTTGGCTCACAGAAAGGGAAAACCCCTAATTTATGTTCAGAAGGTTCCTCTAATCAGATGCTGAATGTGAGCAGACTACAGGTGTCGGGGGAGGTACAGGGTGGTGGTGTGGTCACTACAGGTGTTGGGGGAGGTACAGAGTGGTGGTGTGGTCACTACAGGTGTTGGGGGAGGTACAGAGTGGTGGTGTGGTCACTACAGGTGTCGGGGGAGGTACAGGCTGGTGGTGTGGTCACTACAGGTGTTGGGGGAGGTACAGGGTGGTGGTGTGGTCACTACAGGTGTCGGGGGAGGTACAGTGTGGTGGTGTGGTCACTACAGGTGTCGGGGGAGGTACAGGGCAGTGTACAATTGTCTAAATAATTTCCTGCACACACACGTTCCAGATTACTTCAGCTGACGAGGGACACAAACTGCTTGTTAGTGCTGACTGGAACAAGGACGTTGATCCAACACAGTCTTTGGTGATTAGTGGACAGCTGTCTCCTACAGAAGTAAAAGCTGGCTTCAGGTAAGAACCTGTCGACTGCAGTGTTGAGTCAGTACTGAGACATGGCAATGCTTTACATTCCAAGAAGTTCAAAAATGTGTTGATAGTGGCTGAAGCAAGAGGTTTGCGTGAGGTTCATTTACTGTTTACCTTTATTTATTAAATTATAAAATTTAGATTTTCTATATTTCACTAGAATATCGACTATACCATAAATAATAAATTAGTTTAATGTAATCTCGGTAAAGCATTGACGAAGACCACACCTGTTTTCCCCATGTATATGCATCCACAGGATCGCTCTCAAGTCTGTTCTTCATTTTCTGTGACAGGTTTGGGGAGCGGGAGGTGTCGGCCTCATGCCGGCGGGTTGACGAGGGCCTAGAGCTGGAGGCGTCGTGGGCGCCGCGCCAAACCCTCCTGGCCTCTCTTCACTACTCCCTCGGCGACACCATGTCTCTCGTTACTACTGTAATCACGCCTTTCCACGGGTGGGAAAAGCAAGATCTTATGATTAATGTCACTCTCAAGGATCACGAGATCAACAGTCGTGTATCTGCGACCTGGAAGAACGCTGAACAAGTGGTTCTTACGATCAATGGTAAATTGCGGCCCGGAACGTTTACCAACGCTCTCAGTGCCAAGATTCTATTCAGTAGCAGCTTTGAGAGTTTCGAGAGGATGTCCTTGACTGTGGACCACGCTATGGATGACGCCACCATCAGTACCAACATAGCAGGCCTGTGGAACAACAAGGAGATGAAAGGCAGCTTCCAGCTGACTCCCGCTGACAGCGGCGTCGATGCAAGAGCCGCTTTCATGTCTCCCTTCACAGAAGAAGTTCTTGTTACTCTACACCATGAACTACTTAACTCAGCTTTGTCTACCAAACTAGAGGCCAAATACGGTGAGGAGACCTACGGCATCACCCTCAAGGGTGAGGTCAACCTGGGTGAGGTTCAGACCATTACTCTTGTCCTCAAGACGGTCACTTCTCTCTCCTCTGCTCCGCAGGTCAATCTTAACGTCAAATATACTCTGAGTGATATCAAAATGAATCTGGTCATCGAAGGTAAAGCAGGTGAGAAGAAAATACTTCTTAATATGAATGTTGAGAAGACAATGAGAGAGAGTACGACAGCGATCGCAGGAGACTTGAGATTCATCACACCATTCACGTACCCAATAACAGCAACACTTTCCCACAGCCATGATGGACAACACTTCACCTCACAGTTCGAGATCTCGCGAATATGGTCTAATTTCGGGAGCGTTAAGATGCACGCGGAAGGCCACATGACCAGCAGCAGCGACGTAGAGGTGACCGCCTTACTCAGCAGCCCGGCCACCAAGGCTTCGCTCTTGTTTAACCATAAAGTGACAGACAAGAATATGAACTCCATCATTGATGTTACTGTCAATGGTGAGCAGATGACTGCATCAATCAAGGGCATCTTGGATGCATCACAGAGCCTGGCCAACCTTCAAGGACAAGTCTCTTCTACTATCAATGGTCTCGATGATATTAAACTAAATATTGAAAGCCTTAAGGAAGTCAACACAAGAACATCAAAGATTTTGTTTAGTAAAGGAACTAAGTCTATTAACATCGTTCATATTATTACATTTATTGATTTACTTAACTGGGAAAATTCCTTTGACGTTAATGGCATATATAAGATAAGTAACACACAGTCCCACGAAGGCACAGTATATTCGCACCGGCTGGACTGTGCCTGGGCTGACGGAGGTGTCATTCTCACTGCCTCCATTGACCCCAAAATTTCTGCAGAATCCCGTAAAATCGATGCTCAAGTCACCCTAACATCACCATGGGAGTATTACGAGAACGTCAAGATCGATCTTCACTACGAAGATGACGGAATTGAATACAAACCATCCCTCAGAATTGAATACAAGCCAGGAAGTATTATTGAAATTGCAACAATGACTAAGTTTGACATTTACTCCTTCTACACTGAAGCTACATTAACAACTCCTTTCTGGCAACCTTTGGGGTGTAAGTTTAACTTGGAATTCAAGACACGGACGCCAGTTACTCTTGTCCTCACTCGGGGAGCCAACAAAACCACCATTAACGCAAGTGGAAACTGGGAGAGAGGCAGGTTGGATGGCCAGATAGACATTCAGTCTACCTATCTAGAAGCGCCAATCTCAGTTGAAGCATCATATGACGTCATCTCCCCTGAGAAGAGAGTACGTATTGTTGTAACAACTGATCATAAGTATGAAATAACCGGAGCCTTTTCTGGACACATGAGAAATGCAAAGTGGTCTCTCGTGACGAAACTTCCAGTTGAGGGGGCCCGCATGCTGGAGTTCAGTGGGCAGTATCAAGCCACAGCTCTGCCCTTCACTATGAATGCGGTGCTAAAGAAAGAGTCAAACGTCTATGCAGTCCTGAGCAAAATTAGCACGAGTGAGTTCCTCGTGAGCTTGGACATTAATGGACAAAGGGGCTCTCTAGAGAGCAAATGGTTCTATCAGTACACACACGCTAACATGGAAATTACGTTCCAGTCTCCATTAAGTACTTTGAACATGGCTGCTTACATCATGTACGACTTTGAAACCCAGAAAAAGATCCATGTCAAGCTTACTAATGGCAACCAGGAAATCAGTCTCATTGGAAAGCTTGAGGGAGAAACTTTAGTCTTCGAAGGAACAACTCCTATCAGGGGCTGGGAGACTCTTAATGCTTCATTCTTTGCCTCCGAATCTGCTATCAACGCTTTTATCTCCAGAAATAACCGCAGAATAGAGATAAATGGAACTATGCACATTAGGCATAGGAAGGGCAAGATTGAAATCACTATCACCACTCCATACACTAATTACGAATCCATTACAGTTAACACAAGCTATAACTTCCATAATGAGACAAAAAAAGTTGAATTCAAGTCCAGTTTCGGTACAGAAGAACTCTCTCTAAAGGGTAACATAAGAGTTTCTGATCCATTTACTCCGGAAATGAAACTGGATATAATCACTCCATTTGAAGCTGTGAAAACTATTGGCGGAGAAGCCCGGTGGAATATGAAAGACTCGGTGAAGACCGCCAAAGTAAAGGTTTACCACAATGACATTGACTACAAGTGGCAGGTGGAGGCGACTGCCGAGAGCATGCTGAAGGGTCGGGCCGAGGCCACCATCATTACGCCCCTTCCAGGCTGGACCCACGTATCTGTCAAGGGCAGCTTCGACTTCACTATCATGCCTTACACCGTCGCCTTTACCCACAACAAGGAAGATGTTGTTAATACCATTGAAGGAAAACTTTCTGTAGCCCAAAACGCTATCACTGGCCAGGTGACGACGCCAGTTACCGGCTGGGAGAAAGTTGTACTGAAAGGCTCTTACAACGTCAACAACAACCACCTCGCAGGCAACCTGGAATTCGATAAGGGGTCTGAGCAGTATGAAGTTAATGGTGACGTTATGTTCAACAGCCAAAAGCCCAAACTGAATATCAACATCAAGACACCAATCCCAGATGCTACCAACATTCAGCTGACCATGGACGCAAACATGGTTGACATAGAGAAGACTTTCAGCCTAACTTTCCTGAGGAATGACATCACTTACTCAGCTGAATTCACCGGTCAGTTAATTTACAAAACAGGATTCCTGAAGGTAATAACACGCTCCCCTATTCCTGGTTACTCTGACTTCGAGCTTTATGCCAGTTATGATTTTACAGGGGATGTTAAGACCATCGAGATGAACTTAAAGAATGAAGAAAATATAAAGCAGCACTTCTATATAGCCATGGCTGTCAATGACAATGAATTCAATATAAATGCTGTCACTCCATTTGAGGGTTTCGAAGTTATGAGAATGAACGGTGACTACACAGCCACCGGCGGTGAGCACAACATCATGGCTGCCTTTGTTAAGAACAGTCAGACGTACAGTTTCCAGGCGGCGGCCAGGCTAGATACGACCAGCGTCGCCCTCCGCCTCTCATCTCCCATCCCAGTGATCAGTAATGTTGTGCTCAATGCCAACTATGAGCTTCTTGGCGATGGCGTCCAGAGTTTAGTCCACTTTGAGAGGAACAATGACGTCTTCAAATTCAATACTCACGCAAGTTTTACCCCCTTCAAATCTACGTTATTTGTCGCCGTTGATACCCCCGTCAGTGACTGGAGTAAGATCATCATTGACATCAATTATGACATCATATCTGATAGAAAATCTGCTGAAATTTCTATTAGGAAAGACAACTTCTCTAAGATTTTCAGAATTGACGCAAGTTATAATCTTGAAAGTGGTTCACTAAAAATAAAAACACCTTTTGAAGGATTCGAGGTTCTCGGTGGCGACTATACATTGTCTGTGAACAAGAATAACAGGAAAATGGAAGCCAGCATCAAAATTAATCACAATTCTAAAGAGTGGATTTTCTCGACATATGGTCAGTATGATTCAGACAGCTTTATAATAAAGTTCCAGACTCCCTTTGAAGAATTTGATACAGTTGCTGTTGAGGGAACCATCAATGTGGCCACAAAGACTGTCAAGGGCATGATTAAATTCGGTTCTAACAACTTCTCTATGAACGTATCGTATGCTATTGACAACATGTCCTTCGACCTGGCAACACCATTTGAGGTACTAAAGTTTGTGTCTGCTTCTGCTTCTTACAAATGGATTTCATATGAAAAGGAAGCAGCACTGACTATCGTCTACAATGAGAACAATTACATACTTAATGGAGGACTGAGTGTCTCTCCTCAAGCCTCCAGCATCAGTCTTCAGGCCACCACGCCCATCCTGGGCTTCCATAACATGTCCTTCCAGGTTAAATACGATATCAACAACAAGGACGAGTTGCTGTCAGCGCACATGGTCCTCGGTGAAGACACCTACTACTTTGCAACAAGCGCCTACATCGAAGATAAAATTGCTTATTTCAAGTGCAGTCTCATGTCTCCGCTGCCTGGATGGACTGATGCCAAATTCGAAGTTAAAGTTGATTTTTCTCAGGATGATAAGATACTGGAGATTTCACTTGAGAAAGATGGAAATGTAAAGGCCATTGCTATTTCTGGAAAGCTGATTGGAAGCACAATGGACTTCAGCCTGAAAACTCCCTTCACTGGTCTAAAGAACTTTAACATGTTCGGTTCCCTGAATCGCGCCAAGAGATCTCTTGAATTCAAAATGATTAATGACGCTGGAGAAGCCTCGCTGCTGACCAACTTCAACTCGGCCAAGCTCCACCTCAAAACTCCATTTGCGAGAGCAGAAGAAATTACTTGGGAAATAACAAAGGTTAATGACAATTCATACAGAGGGGAGTGGAAGAGAAACAACAACTACGTGACGGTCTCACTAGAGAAGGAGGGCAGAAGCCGAGCTTTTAGTTTGGAGATAAAAAGTGAACTACAAGGCTGGGAGTTCCTGGCCCTCACCGGCAGGCTTGACCAGGACGCCCTGCACGGCTATGTCAGCGGTGCCGTTAATGAGGAAAAGGTCACCCTCTCTATACAAGGACGACATGACGTGGAGGGGGAGTTCACCCTCAACCTGACTACACCCTACGACAACTATCGCACAGTTGAGGGCAAATTAAATTACAGCTTGAAGAAAAGACAGATTAAATTGGAGGCTTCGTCTTCAAGCTCAGAATTCCATTACATTTTTAAATACACGAGAAGAAACGGTTTGGAGTCACACCTGTTGGTGCCCAACCCACAGCAGAACACTGAGTTCACAGTCAACCTCACTCCTATCGCTGGCAAAATTGTCTTTACATCTCGATTTGAAAACGTTAGAAATTTCTACCATGAATACAAACTGGTACTTGGAAACATTGTTCAGTTCTCCGATAAAACTACCATAAATGATATTGATGTCTTCACTACGGAGTTTGAGGCCAACGCTGCAGAACAGAAGCTTCACTTGGAGACCCATACGCGTCTACCTGGCAGGCACTCAGTCCTCCATGTTCACAGAGAAGGCTTTTCCATTTTCAATTTAAGTTTTAAGCGCCAGATTGAAGTCAGTGGAGATGTAGTAGAAAAGGAATTTAAAGTTGAGCTGTCAGGATCTGGATCCCTACCCGGGGAAGGAACGATTAATGCCATCATTACCAACACATTCCGGGAGCAGCCAAGGACTATAACAGCAAAAATTGATGTGAATAGACTTACAAGTCCAAAAACAATAAGAATTGAAGTTAACCCAGCACCAAGTCTGCTTTACGTGTTTGACATAACTTATAACATCGACCTGAGTGAACCAACTCAGGGTGATTATGATATCAAGATTACAACCCCGGACAGGTCAGCTGCCCCGTGGAAACATATCTCTGGCAGCTGGGACGTGCAAGATATTGACTCTACAGAACTTACCTTTAACATCGGTAACATAGCATACAAAGCCAATGGCAAACTGGGAATCCGAGAATCAACAGTTGTTCTGTCAGCTGAGGGCAATGAAAATATATACCTTCAATGGAAATTTGAAAGGAATGGCGCTTACAGGGACTACTTCTTGAAGCTTGGTCGAGAGTCAAGGTACGGAATGCTCAAGTTAAAGGGTACTCTCACCGACATCGCTCACGTGGACATCGAGGGAGGCTTCAAGGTCGGCCCATTCCAACCAGAAGAATTTTTATTCACAGCCAAGTGGAACAAAGGCCCCGACGGCTCCGTGACTGGAGAAGGATCATATAACTATGGGGATTACCATGGGAGCCACACCCTGGAGGAGTTCCGGCGTGATGCCGCTCAAAGATCTGCCACCTTCAGATGGACATCAACCTCAAATTTCCCTGGTTATGAACAGATTTCCGTATCTGGAAACTATGATGTTAATGGCAAATTTGTGTTTAATGCAGACATAAAAGCAAATGAACGCGAGTCAAAAATTGATATAAATATATCGAACTTGAGCCCAAAGCGATCTCGCAACACAATAGAGTGGGACATCCCAATCCTTGGAGAGTTTGGCAAAGTTCAGTTGACACTCAGTCATAACTTTAGAGAAGTAACTAGCAAGTCCATCGCAGCTGTGGCAAAGATAGGACGAAGACAGGCCTTCGTGAAAGCTAATTGGAAGAGAAGTGAAAACTTTGAGATTCTTGATGGGACAATTGAAGTGAAGTCAAAATATCTTGGAGATATTAACTTCTCTATTAAGTACGATGTTACCAACATTCAAGATGCACAAGCTGAGGTTAAGTACTCCCGAAAGACTCCAGATCACCAAGAAAAATATGTCAACATTAACTGGCACAGAAAAAGTAGCGCTGAACACATGGAAGGTGAGCTCATTCTAGATTCATCACTTCAATTGCTTTCACACGCCCGTATTTCCAATACAGTTGACTTTACCGATGTCTTCCACTTAAAAACTAGCCTTGAATGGAATGAGAAGGCAGTAACATTTGAACTTGATGTCGGCAAGAATTCAGTGTCATCAAAAATTGCAACACCATTCGAAAACTTTAAAGCAATAGAGGGCGAATTAACATATAGTCTTGGGGGTAAAGACAAAGTGGTAACTCTAAAATATGAACGTGGTGAAAAGAAAGTTGATCTAAACTTTACCTTGAACAGGAAATCTAAGAGGAAGGGAGATTTTGCATTGAGTCTTACAACACCCTTTGACCTAGTGAAGAATGTTAACATCAATGGAAGTTGGAATAAAGGTCAAGCTCAAGTAAACTATAAAAGAAATGAAGTCGAGTACAGTTTCGAAGGTGTAGCGGATGTCCAAGGCGGTAAATCAGACTTCGACATAACCTTCACAGGTACAGGAGGGGAAGCCATCAGAATAGCTGCCGCATATGACGTAGAGGAATTCCTTGCTGGAGGAGGAACCGAGCCTAAGAAACTAGCAAGTCTTAAACTAGAATTTGAAACTTTCAAAATCAGTTTTAATATGCAAGGCTTCCGCAACAATAAGAGGATATATTTAGAAATTGACGGAGAGTCAACCTTGTTAATAATGAAGAAGTTCCATCTGAAGCTGAACTCTGAATTAAGTACTGAAGCTCGTGATGGCGTCTTCGAAATAATAGTTGACGAGTTCGAGTTTAAAATTGACAACCACTTTGAGAGGCACGAAAATCATGACTATTACTTCAAGAGTAAAATTGAGAGCACACTGACGCCTCTGCCGGCGCTAGTGTTCGGCATAGGACGCAAAGGTGAGGAACGCATTGTGACTCTGGGATACGGTGAAGGACAGGAGGTCACTTTCTCCATCAAGGGCAAGGACAACTTTAGGTCTGGATTTAGTGGCTCTGCTGATATCCCTAACTATGGATATGAAGGAGTTAAATTCGATGTTGAATATGGATTCCAAAGTGATGATGAGGTCGTTGTTAAGGTTGAAATTGAGCTGGGTGAAGATGGCCAGGAAGTGGAGGCTGAGTTCACTTACAACTCGGAGGGAGTGAAGGCCCGTCTGGACTCCCCATACACAGGCGAACACAGTCTCCGGGCCAGACGCTCCATTGCCTCTGACAGCTTCTTCACAGAAATTGGACTCGATGATTACAATGTCAAACTCCGAGGTGGCTTGATGGGCGAGGGTATTAAGCGAGGAGCAATGTTAGAAGGAGATATTTTTGGTACCAGGTTCCTAATAGATTCCCTCTTCCAGTCTGAGGGCCAGCAGTACTCCGAAGGCAAGCTTATTATTCAGACGCCGTTCCGTTGTATGGAGAAAATGGGAGGTTTGTTTACACTGTCTAATGTGAACTCAAACATCATGGCTCATGCTGAAGTGTTCCTACCATCTTGCTCCACACCAAAACTAACTGGAAAATTCAACATGAACCTGAACGATAAAATCGATGGCTATGTTACAGTAGATGTGGCGGGTGAGCAGTTCACTGTGAAGAGCAATCTAGTCGGTGCGTCGCTCAGCCAAGGATACCAAGGTACCGTAGAAATATATACACCTTTCCATGCTCTCTCAAGTGTCGTCATTAATGGAAAAATTAAAATGGAACGTTTGTCATTCTTCGAAGCTGACCTGAAAATGGTCGAGCCTGACATTCACGTGCTGCAGGTCAAGTATCAACTCTCTCCTCAAGCACTCACAGCCAGTCTTAATCTTAATTCAATCAAATCCGAAGGTGGAATAAAAATGAACTTCACCTTGGAAGGTTTGGATTCTGCTCACAAAAAAATGGAACTAAACCTCTGTAATGGTAAACTGACGGCCGAGTACATCATGAGTGAGTCTACCTTCAAATTTACCTTGGACTCCTTGATTAGAGGTATTCCACGCCAGATGTCTGTTGAAGCTAAGTATCTATCACTGGAAGCCATGGAGGGCTCTCTTCTCACTACTCTTGCTGGTCAAACTCACAATATTCACGGAGAGTTCAGCGTAGTCAACAATCGCATTCAGGGAGGAATAGAGTTGGAATCTACTCTGATTGACGGAACAAGGAAACTGAACTTCGACATTTCAATTCCAGGTACTTCTTCCAAGGAAGTTTCCTTTGATGTGACCTTTATAACGTCGGAAACCTACTCCATGTACTTCGAGTTAGACGCCACGACTGGCCTCCGTGCCACTCTTAAAATCGATGCCCCAATCTTCCAGAAGCTAACTGTCAACTTCGAATATATTGCTACCACAGCTGCGCTTACACTTGAGACTCCCACAGGCATCCATAAGGCTAAGGTGACTTGGCGTGTCACTCGCAAGACACCTTTCGACTGGCTGGCGACCGCTGAGCTCGTCTCTCCACTTCTTGAAAACACCTACACCTTCAGTGGCATCCTTAGTGGCAATAGGAAACAGAGAATGGTTAAAGCACAGTTGGATGTTGGAGATGTCCGGCATGCAGTGCAAGCGACTACATCTATGTCAGCAAATGGAGGCGGATTCTTGTTGATTATCGAAACACCATTTAAAAATATCAACAAAGCTACTCTCCAAGCTTCTTTACAGTTTGGAAATAAGATTCAGTTGGAAGTGGCAGCCAATTTCTCTGAGAATATCAACACCTTCAATTTCACCTTCGACAACGACAATCAAAGCTTAGTGGCAGAGGCCAAGTCTCCTTATATCCCCACAGGATTGGTCAGAGCGGAAGCTGCTCTTACTGGAAACATGCAGACAAATATGCAGCTGAAAGCGGCCATAATGAATTCTGATAAAAATATTTCTGGTGTTCTTAACTTGAAAATTCCGTCTTCTAAGGCCATTAAAATCAATTTGAAGATTACTACTCCCTTCAAGGGCTACAGAAAGATGAACTTCGTTGCCCAGTACATGAAGGATGAAGTAACTAACATAATTTTGTCTATAGATAAACCAATCAGTTTCTCTGTTAATACTCAGTTCAGCAATATCAACAGTGTCATCAAGGGTAATCTTAAGATTGAAACTTCTGTTCAAACTCTGGAAAATATTGAGGCCGAGCTATATATTCCCCTCGATAAGTTTGCACCAAGAGCCGTCCTTACACTGGCTAACCGCAAGTACGGAATAGCTGCAGACTTCCAACACGGCATTGAGTCTAAGATGTCTGCTAACTTATACTTGAACGAAGATTCCTATGGCGGTAACCTGGCCCTGAGGACCAAGGCGCCCTACGAGCTCGCCTACGGGTACCACCTCGCTGATAAGCTCTCTAACAAGTTCCACCTCAGGACAGATTCTTCCTTTATTTCTGCATTTGTCTGAGAAAAATTGTTTTAATATTTCTTTACGAATCTTTGATCAATAGCTCAGCCTCTAGTCATAGATATTGAGATCATCTCAGCAATGTTTAGATATGTATGAAGAGAAAGCCATTTATAGTTAATGTTTTGTGCATAACTTAGAGAAATGTTTTGTTTATTTGGGATGGCCTCGCCAGTGCTGTTGATATCTGACTTGGGTATGACTACCCAATAATTATTAATACCTATTACCCTATAATTATTACGCTATAATTATTACCTTATAATTAGTACCCTATAATTATGTATATAGACCATGAACACACATATATGTAATGCATGTAGCTGCAATAAAATGAATTCGTACATTGATTGTTTCTTTGTTCTTAATTGAGACTTTCCGCAAAACACACACACACACACACACACACACACACACACACACACACACACACACACCACTGTGTGTGGGGACTAATGACTGGCCAGTCATCCTGGACAAACACACACACACACTCACACAAACAGGCCAATCCTAGAAGACAATCATGCAGCCCCAGCATGAAGTCCATATCTAGTCAAGGATAAGACTAAACTGGAAAAGGTTGAAAGGTTTGCCACTAGACTAGTATCCGAGCTGAGAGGTATGAGCTACGAGGAGAGGCTACGGGAATTAAACCTCACTTCGCTGGAAGACAGAAGAGTTAGGGGGGGACATGACCACCACGTTCAAGATTCTGAAGGGAATTGATAGGGTAGATAAAAACAGGCTATTTAACACAAGGTGCACACGCACAAGGGGGCACAGGTGGAAACCGAGTGCCCAAATGAGCCACAGAGATATTAGAAAGAACTTTTCAGTGTCAGAGTGGTTGACAAATGGAATGCATTAGGAAGTGATGTGGTGGAGGCTGACTCCATACACAGTTTCAAGTGTAGATATGATAGAGCCCAATAGGCTCAGGAATCTGTACACCTGTTGATTGACGGTTGAGAGGCGGGACCAAAGAGCCAGAGTTCAACCCCCGCAAGCACAACTAGGTGAAAACATTATTAAATCAGTAGATACTGAAATCAATAACTTAACCTTGAGGAAACTGTTCTTATAAGTTAGCAAACCTTTCGACCCCTTTGGACTATTAAGTCCAATATCGATTAAAGGAAAACTATTGATGCAGGAATGCTAGCAGGAGACACTAGCCTGGGATGATCCTCTGACACCTGAACTCCAAGAAAAATGGAAAGGGTTAGTGAATGATTTTAATTCCCTAGAAACAATTAAGTTCCCTCGGTCAACTACAACTGATTAACAACAAATTAGTCTACATGTGTTTTGTGAAGCTCCTGAGGAAGCCTATTTGGTCACCAATGAACAAGCAACTTTGCTTACCAGGGAGCCGAGCGGACAGCACGCTGGACTTGTGATCCTGTGGTCCTGGGTTCGATCCCAGGCGCCGGCGAGAAACAATGGGCAGAGTTTCTTTCACCCTATGCCCCTGTTACCTAGCAGTAAAATAGGTACCTAGGTGTTAGTCAGCTGTCACGGGCTGCTTCCTGGGGGTGGAAGCCTGATCGAGGACCGGGCCGCGGGGACACTAAAGTCCCGAAATCATCTCAAGATAACCTCCAAAGCAAGAGTGGCACCGATAAAGAAATGGTCCTTGCCACAACTAAAATTAACAGCCTTACTATTAGAGGTGATGCAGACTCATTACCTGACCAAAACATTGACAAACATCCACATCCAACTGTGGTGTGGTCGGATAATAAAGCGGTGTTGCAAAGGGTATGCAACAATAACAGCAAAATGCCCTACATGAGTTGCTGCAAGAAATCAAAGTTATCAGCTGGATACTAACTTTTGTATGTTCTGAGCAAGGAAGAGTCAGCTGATTATCTATCCAGAGCTCTGACTTTAAAACAATTAACTAAAGCCGAAATATGGTTCCATGGGCCTCAGTGGCTAGTCAGTGACCAGTAGCCTGAACAAAAGCCACAAGTCATAGTGACCAATGTCACTGCTCCAACAGAGATCCCAGAACCTCACTCGACTCCAGTAATTCACTGTATTCGGTACTCTACACTTACTCAATTCTACACTACAGTTTACACTTGTAGAGTGTAGAGTAAGTGTAAACTACACTTACTAAAGTCACCCAAAATGTGCTTGTATCCCTACAAAGATTAGGTATCAAGCATAAGTTTCCGGGTGCATTTAAATACTAGGTCAAAAAAGTACGTCTAGAATCTCAAGGATCTAGAAGGTTCAATAAGAACAAAATATCTATTTATCTTATAATCCAACTTTATCATAATAATCTCTCTAGACAATAAAAATAATCAATCAATATTCATTGTCGGCACTAGAGGAGGGAGCCGCCACCTGGGGACACAAGCGTCCAGGACCAGATCATTTTGTTTACAGTGTTAGCGGGGAGTGGGGGTCAGTGGGCGGGGAGTGTGTGGGTCAGTGGGCGGGGAGTGTGTGGGTCAGTGGGCGGGGAGTGTGGGTCAGTGGGCGGGGCCAAGACAGCAACATGGGAGGAAGCGCCAGCCAGCGCCAGTGTGTGTCAGAGCGGTGGAGTGTACGCACGCGCGGTCTGTCCCTCCCCACAGTGTCGCCTCCCAGGGTGCGTCCCCCCACACCCGCCTCCTCCACACCTTCCAATCACATGTGACTGTTACCCCATACACCAGGATATGTTATTTATACACGTGAACTGGGCGCTGTATACATAGCCTACTGAGATAGTTTCGTCAGCTGCGCCGCATAGGTGCTGCTCATTTGCAAACAATGAACTTTAAGTTATTTGTTTAGTAACATAGGCAAGGAGAGATATTTCATTGCTGCTGGAGATGGTCTATGAACTAGTTACGTCCTGCTGACCCTGGCGGCTACTTTTGTCCTTACATTCATTACCGAAAAGTGATTCCAAAATTTGGTTCAGTAAATCTAGAAATTATGTACATACTTGATAAATGATCCTTTACGTCGTATGTATTATTGCCCCATTAATTAAACCCGCTTTTAAGGTAAACTGTTCAGCTTACTCAGAGTGACAACAGTGTGAGTTCACTACCTGTTGGGACCCGCCTCTTAAGCCTCCAATCAACTGGTGTAGACTAGATGCCGTCCAGTGTAGAGAGGACGCCAGGCCCAGTGTTGAGGGTGTACCACACCACACACTGCTGCTGCTGCTACACTTATCTTGCTGCTCCCGGCCTTGTTGCTATACCACTCCCACCCCCTCAACCATACTGCTGCCACCAGGTCCCAACACCTGGTCCCAACACCAGGTCCCAACAATAGGTCCCAACACCGGGTCCCAACACTTGGTCCCAACACTTGGTCCCAACACCAGGTCCCAACACCAGGTCCCAACACTTGGTCCCAACACTTGGTCCCAACACTTGGTCCCAACACCAGGTCCCAACACCAGGTCCCAACACCAGGTCCCAACACCAGGTCCCAACACCAGGTCCCAACACCAGGTCCCAACACCTGGTCCTAGCAGGTGTTAAGACAAGGTGATAACATATATTTTTTAAGTCGCCTAAAGTAGGGCTGTGTCCCTAAAAGTTTGCTTCTCTTAATCCTTATTCTTAGGACCTTAACATCATATTCTGAGGACCTTAACATCATATTCCTGTTCTAGGTTCAAGGTCACTTCCTCGTCTCTGTTGATGTTTGTAGTTCAGTGACTTCCTCGTCACTGTTGACCTTTCAGAATATCTTTCTTTCAATTCTGTTAAGAATCTGAAACAGAGAGTCAGTCAGAGACTTGACTCTCTGCGTCAAGAATATTTAACATGTGATCTTACAAAACAATGCATTTTGATAATTTAATTTAAGGCTTTGGAGACTTTCTTGATACCTGTGTTGATATCTGCTGCAACCTTCCCAATGGTGTGTGTCTGGAGCTAGTCCCTGTGGCCTGTGTCTGGAGCTAGTCCCTGTGGCCTGTGTCTGGAGCTAGTCCCTGTGGCCTGTGTCTGGAGCTAGTCCCTGTGGCCTGTGTCTGGAGCTAGTCCCTGTGGCCTGTGTCTGGAGCTAGTCCCTGTGGCCTGTGTCTGGAGCTAGTCCCTGTGGCCTATGTCTGGAGCAACATTAGTTTTCCCCTTCATCTGTACGTGCACCTGTGACAACAAAATATTTTGATAATGAGTGGACCCCCCTTTCCCACTCTGTGTGTGACCTACCCACTCTGTGTGTGACCTTCCCACTCTGTGTGTGACCTTCCCACTGTGTGTGACCTTCCCACTGTGTGTGTGACCTTCCCTCTCTGATATTGACATAAATTGCATCTAACTATATCATAGAGCATGACGTGTCCTCCCCCGCCACTGCTGCACCTCCATAACTTGGGTTAATGTTACAGTTTGAGTGAGTGAAGGTGCGAGTTGTGTACTAGCCAAAGTGCAAGGAGATGCGGAGAGCTTCTCTTAGGCGCCACACTAAACACACCGGCTCTTCTCGCACTACTTTGCCTCGTGAGAACATTTGAAGTGCAGGCCAGGAACTGCAACAGTGGCAGAGTGATATCGGGGTCAGGCGGCTCTCAGAACAATATACGAGCGCAGAGCAGAGCGGCTGTAGAGTGATAACAAGAGGAAGAAGAGAGGCCGGGTGTCAGGAGGTGGTGGTGAGAAGTGCAGCAGGTGGGCTGCCATCCCTGGTGGCCATGAACGAGGACGAGATGCAACTGGGTCAGGCCCTGGCCAAGATGGGCGGCCCCCTCACGCCCACCGCCAAGTTGAAGAACAAACTCCAGGGCTTCAGGTAGGTGAACTTGCTTCCTCTCCTGCCTCCTGCGTCACCACTGCTCTCACACTCTTACATTTGTACCAGCTTTCTTATTATTATCTTCAAATAAACAATGAAGTCAGACTAACATGATGTATCAATTCAATGATACATCACTTTAGTGTGACTTCATTGTGCGCTTGACGAGAAGGGTTGGGGAACTACTGGACCATTAGCCAAGGTGCTTGGCGGGTGACGCTTTACACCCTCAGAGGCCTTCACTTGTAAGCCTCAGGAACCCTAGAGGGTACAGTGGCATCCCAGGTTGTATTGTTTTTACTAAGTCTAGGCGTGGTGGTCTAGCTTGAGAGTACCAAGTGAGCGGGTTCGAATCCTCCGAATGGCTCCTGATTTTATCGTTATAATTATTATTATTGATGTTGTTGTTGTTGTTGTAGCTAGAGAGGCAGACATTAAAGTGGTGTGTACCTACACTACAACACCACCTTGAGGTTACCTTGACTTGGTTCCGAGGATCAAAGTACCCGCGGCCCGGTCTCTAACCAGGCCTCCTGGTTAATGATATGGTCAGGCGGTTCTCCTAAAATTAAAGTATTTATAGTAACAATGTGCTGGAAAGTACCAGTATGTCGTGATGGACCACCAGAAAGTACCAATATGTCGTGGTGGCCCACCAGAAAGTACCAATATGTCGTGGTGGCCCACCAGAAAGTACCAATATGTCGTGGTGGACCACCAGAAAGTACCAATATGTCGTGATGGACCACCAGAAAGTACCAATGTCGTGGTGGCCCACCAGAAAGTACCAATATGTCGTGGTGGACCACCAGAAAGTACCAATATGTCGTGGTGGCCCACCAGAAAGTACCAATATGTCGTGATGGACTACCAGAAAGTACCAATATGTCGTGTTGGACCACCAGAAAGTACCAATATGTCGTGGTGGACCACCAGAAAGTACCAATATGTCGTGGTGGACCACCAGAAAGTACCAATATGTCGTGTTGGACCGCCAGAAACTTTACTTCTCAACACTGGATTAGTTTTTATATTTGTTGCAAATAAACCTAACCTAGGCCTAATATAGTACATATATGTGCTATACTAAGCCTTGGAATATTTATGTTAGATTTTAAACTGTATATTTTTCCGGACTCCATAAAACAAATAGTACAAAACGTGATGTCTGGGAACTCCATTACTACTTATTGGTACCATCAAACACACAGTACTTTCAAAACTGGATGTTGGGCGGGTCTGATCAACCAGGCTCTTAGACGCAGCTGCTCGCAGCCCGGTTGATCAGGTAGCCTCTGGAACTGTTTATCAAGATGACTTTTGAACACTGCGAGAGATCGGTTAATGACGCCCTTTATATCCCCTACGTCCAGTGATAATAGTTCATTAATGATAATAATAAATGAGGGTTAAAGGGTTAGTAGACTACAACTTATTAATTAAATAATTTTTCAGCTTAGCTGGACTGAAGATTTCCTTCCTAGCCCAGCATAACACGAGAGTAGTCATCTGGTGGGTCTATGCAGGAAATGTCGACTCCGTGCTGACTGCGTCCTGTACTTAAACCCTGAACTCCAACGTTATGGAACCAGTAGATCTTCTCTCGCGTCGCCAACGTAGATCTGCCCGGGTAATACAATGTACGAACTGCAACAGCCTACTATATTAGCAGTATAACACAGGAAATGATACTTAATAAGAGAGAGAGGCTTACTGGGGTTTGATGTTAATTATCCTCATAACCCGGTTGAAATTTCAATGTTAGGAGCTCACAAGGAAATACATTAATATACAACTGGGATACGTCTTTGGAGAATGGGGCAATCCGTTCACGACCCAATTCTGCTGCACAACTTGCACCTCCGTATGATACAATCTGCGGCTATAAGCACAAATATGGCGCTTCTCTGGAAGCACGGCAATGCGTCGGCCTATCTCGCCGGGGGCTCCGCCACCAACTGCCTTGCGCGCGCGTACCCCTCCTCCGTCAGCTGATAATCACGGCACACATTTTCGGTGCAAATTTACCAATGAAAATGTTAAATGCTTATTTATATGCGAATTTATTCTTCTCAATTACTATGAACATTACTTAAACTCTATCTAAGATAATCAAGCGCAAATCAAAGCATATTGACGACATAGTTTCTAGCAAGTGCTACGCAAAGGAATAGTCACCGCGACCATGTGGCGGCTCATACAATCGTTCTTAGCATGTTCTAGAACTTCGGTTAGTATGGGTGTTGGAAATTTCCAACAACCCATCCCGTGGGCGGTGGTGCACCCCCATACGCATCCCGTGGGCGGTGGTGTACCCCCATACGCATCCCGTGGGCGGTGGTGCACCCCCATACGCATCCCGTGGGCGGTGGTGCACCCCATACGCATCCCGTGGGCGGTGGTGCACCCCCATACGCATCCCGTGGGCGGTGGTGCACCCCCATACCCATCCCGTGGGCGGTGGTGCACCCCCAATACGCATCCCAGTGGGTGGTGGTGCACCCCCATACCCATCCCGTGGTTGGTGGTGCACCCCCATACCCATCCCGTGGGTGGTGGTGCACCCCCATACCCATCCCGTGGTTGGTGGTGCACCCCCATACCCATCCCGTGGGTGGTGGTGCACCCCATACCCATCCCGTGGGTGGTGGTGCACCCCCATACCCATCCCGTGGTTGGTGGTGCACCCCCATACCCATCCCGTGGGTGGTGGTGCACCCCCATACCCATCCCGTGGGTGGTGGTGCACCCCCATACCCATCCCGTGGGTGGTGGTGCACCCCCATACCCATCCCGTGGGTGGTGGTGCACCCCCATAACCCATCCCGTGGGTGGTGGTGCACCCCCATACCCATCCCGTGGGTGGTGGTGCACCCAATAGTTCATGTAGTTAAACAAGTAACAATCTTGTGAAGCTAGTTACACAATTTTTAGTACACACATACATATATACACTATATATGCATACATACACACAAATGCATACTGTCCCGGGTCTTAGCTTCCCCAGTGCGTCATCCCGGCCAGGTCGCCAGTTTAGGTCACTGGTCTCAGCACCCCCACCTGGGTGCCACTGATCACCACAGGGGAGCATCTCGGTCACCAACGGGGTAGAGTACCTTCACAGAGCCCGGCCTTGTCCCCGCAGGAAGTGAGATAACTCAATCAATCCCAATACCACCAGCAAGTTCCCTTGCTGGTGTGTTCATTGACACGGAAACGCAAGGCTATCTAGATCGAGCTGCCCAACATAAAGATGTCATCAAGGTCACCAACTTGACTGGCTCTGCTCCACGGCCAAGTAATACTTCAACACAGTGATGGGTTTAAATCCTCCGGTCTAGTACCTTCACTATACTGGTGTGGTGCACAGTAACTCTCCCCAACACAATACAATAAAAGAATAAAGAGGAGTAAGTAAACACACTAAAAACTTATGATTTACTCACTAGCAATTTACACTGGACATAGGCAAAAATCTTCCACAAAAACCGTTAAATAAACAACACTCCTGCAATTAATAAATCTGGCAACTCTTCACTGTCGCCCCAAATATAGTCACTGATACTCCTTTTTCAAAATATTACTGTAATGAGTCCCGATGTCACTTCACACATATATCCTCTATCTACAACCTTACCTAACATAAGGGAGAAAATGGGAGGGCAAAATTATCTACCTTATCATGCGAATCCTGCAGGTCGTAGATTCCGCGTCGCGATGATAGGCTCCCTGTAGATCCATGATCAAGCCGTCTGCTTACTCGTTCCACACAGGGCGTTGCTCCTACACCATTTATGTTCCTCCCTTGACGACACGTTGAGACTCCTGTAGCCTGGCTCCCTCAGGCTTACACACTAGTGCAGACAACACACTAGTCTGGGTTTAGCCTCGTCGCTGGGTAAACAATCGTTGCGTTTCTGCAGACCAGAACTGCTACCGATTCGGCCTCTCACAGCTTCAAACATGCGCGGTCTTCAGGATGTCCCAGACTCCTAGCGCCGCTTCCGAAGTTCTCAGGTCACTGTCGGCCCGCACCCAGTAACAACACAGGCTACCCGCACCCAGTAACAACACAGGCTACCCGCACCCAGTAGCAACACAGGCTACCCGCACCCAGTAGCAACACAGGCTACCCGCACCCAGTAACAACACAGGCTACCCGCACCCAGTAACAACACAGGCTACCCGCACCCAGTAACAACACAGGCTACCCGCACCCAGTAACAACACAGGCTACCCGCACCCAGTAACAACACAGGCTACCCGCACCCAGTAACAACAAAGGCTACCCGCACCCAGTAGCAACACAGGTTACCCGCACCCAGTAACAACACAGGCTACCCGCACCCAGTAGCAACACAGGCTACCCGCACCCAGTAGCAACACAGGCTACCCGCACCCAGTAGCAACAAAGGCTACCCGCACCCAGTAGCAACACAGGCTACCCGCACCCAGTAGCAACACAGGCTACCCGCACCCAGTAACAACAAAGGCTGCCCGCACCCAGTAACAACACAGGCTACCCGCACCCAGTAGCAACACAGGCTACCCGCACCCAGTAGCAACACAGGCTACCCGCACCCAGTAGCAACACAGGCTACCCGCACCCAGTAGCAACACAGGCTACCCGCACCCAGTAACGACACAGGCTACCCGCACCCAGTAACGACACAGGCTACCCGCACCCAGTAGCAACACAGGCTACCCGCACCCAGTAGCAACACACGCCTTGCCTCGCTTAACAGTGTTACTCTAGATAAACGAAGCGGTATTATGGATCTTATAGAATAATGTACACATCTATCCTGTATAAATATTATACAAGAGAATGCATGCGTCGTTGTGTATGCTGGCAGTGTGATTTATGAGACACGGAGCATATATCCATCAGTATAACCCTTGTTACAGTCATATATACGTCGTCATGTTGTCCAGGGGATATTAGTCGCACCGTACTCAAGATAGTTCGCTCGTGGATTTTAAAACCTTTCTTTACACACCTAAACCTTACCCAAACTAACCTAGAATTTCTACACCCTAACCTTACCCCAACTAGCCTTACCTTTACTCAATCTAGTCTAACATAACTAGTTTTACCTTTACACATCCAGACCTTAGCCAAAGTAGCCTAGCCTTACATATCCTAACTTTACCCAAATTAACCTAACCTTGCACACCCTTACTTTACCCAACCTATCATAATCTTAACTAACCTAACCTTACCCAACGTAACCGAACCCAACCTATATTTACCTAACCTACTCTTACTCAAGCTAACCCAAATCAACCTAATGTAACCCAACTGCGCCCAACCTGACCATACCCAAACCAGTACTGCACAATATCACATTATGGAACAAAAATGATGACAGTTACTTAGCAACATACTGTAGCAGAGCTGACAACATCTACTATTCAACCGGACCACATGACTTAAACGTTTAATTTCAAAGAACGATTAAAGAATTTTAAAAACATTTCAGATTTCTTTATTCTGCAGTTCTTCCATGTTGATATTTTGACCATCTTATATGTATTTTCCGCGTGACCTGCCCGTTATGAGGCTGTGCCAAGACGAACTACAAGATTGAGAAAGACTTGTTCTCCCATGGCTAACAATGTCTCGCCTGAGAGAGCAAGCTAATCAACTTAGGTGAAAATCATGTTTGAATGTCTTGATAACTTACCCGCTGTATATGTTCCGCCAACCCTCACACACACTCAGGTCTCTCACCCATGGTACATGTCAGGTGGCCGTCTTATTGAAGCACTGCCAGGGGGGAAAGTGAACAGTAGAAAACATCGTTCGTTGTGGAAATGGATCTTGGTGACCACACTTACGTTTCAATTAGTAGCCTAATCCTCAACACTTTAAGATTCAAAAGTATGCATATAAGCGCAAAATGTCTACCATGTATTTTGGTCCAAGATACCACATGATCTCCTCAGTTGTTTTTTTTTATATTAAATGCAATTTTTCCTAATAATTATATGTATAACCAAATCCTTAATTGGAACCTCGCGACCAGATTTACATTCTCAAAAGTATACCAAAATATTTGGGGAACCTTATCTGACAACACCGCACCTGTGCAATGAGAATATTATGTATAAAATAGTATAAAACTCTAACTCCTTCGTAGATATAAGACGTATTTTCTGTGATGAAGTGTTTGTCTTCGATACAAATCTGTAAGCATGCTGGAGAAAAGGTCTTAATAGGTAAGAACATTAAAGAAAGTTGTCGTACATCTCGCATGACAACCTGTTAGGCGATGAACAATAGCGAAAGCCGCAAGTGTCGCCTCCCAGTGTGTTTACCTGTGTTGTGCAGGGCACACTCTCCCTCGCCCAATCGTCGCCCCTAAATCAACACAACAACAACAACTCTCCCTCGCCCTCCACCCTCTCGTCCTCGACCCTCGTCCTCGACCCGGACCCCGTGGTCCTCGCCTGGGACCCTGTGATCCACGCCTGGGACCCTGTGATCCACGCCTGGGACCCTGCGATCCACGCCTGGGACCCTGCGATCCACGCCTAGGACCCGATGATCCAAGCTTGGTCCCAGTGATCCACGCCTGGGACCCTGTGATTCACGCCTGGGACCCATTGATCCACGCCTGGGACCCTGTGATATAAGCCTAGAACCCTGTGATCCACGCCTGGGACCCTGTGATATAAGCCTAGAACCCTGTGATCCACGCCTGGGACCCATTGATCCACGCCTGGGACCCTGTGATATAAACCTAGAACCCTGTGATCCACGCCTGGGACCCTGTGATCCACGCCTGGGACCCTGTGATCCACGCCTGGGACCCTGTGATCCACGCCTGGGACCCTGTGATCCACGCCTGGGACCCTGTGATATACGCCTAGAACCCTGTGATCCACGCCTAGGACCCGATGATCCACGCTTGGTCCCAGTGATCCACG
>NC_091240.1:13319989-13359620 GCF_040958095.1 Procambarus clarkii | reverse complement strand
CAAAACACCCGTGGCTATACGGGGTTCAGGTTAGCTTCCTCAGGGCTCTCGTAAAGAGACATCCTCTTTTTTTTTTTTAAATTGTGGGCAACATTCGCAGGAGTGAAGGCCTCGGTACTGAGTGAGTAACCAAGGCTGGCGAACGCAGCACAAGCTAACAGCATTGCTGTTAGGCTTGTGACCACAGCATCATCTAAAAATGCCAAAATATATGTGTATCTGGTATTATTTAGCCATGATAGTATTACAGAAGAGCCTGACTGTGATAAAGACTGTGTACAATGTTCATATCAGTGAATCAATACTGTTCAAGATGTTCACAGCGCTAGATACACCATACTGCTATTATTTCGTACATCTAAGATTCTTCAAACACCTTCTCATGTTCCTTTACAAAATATACTTGTGGAAAATTATTCATTTACATGATTTAGTGACCAGGATTCTGATAATATCATGACTGTAGTGAGAATTAGCAATGTGGGAGCAGGAGTATTGTTGGTGAGGGGGAAGGTAGATAGCATTATCTGGTGGCTAGCAACATGTTATTGTCTGGAATCACCATACCAGTTTAGTGGTTCGTTAAGGTGAACACAAATGTAGATACTTATATATAACATGTGTATAGTGTAATAACAGCAAAAGGAGTATGTTGGGAAAAGCTATTTTGGTGAGGGAGATGTGGTGAGGCAGGGAGGGAGTGAGACTTTTGTCTGCTGGCTGTGTGACTTGTCATGGAGTGTTTTGTTGCCACCATGTTGTTTGGACACCATACTTAGTTGTACAGTTACGGTGAACAAAATGTGTAAATACTTATATATAACATGTGTACATAGTGTAACAAAAGCACGAACAGTGTTGTGGAAGTAGGAATGTTGGGGATTTAGGTGTTGAAGGAGTGAGGGAGGGCTGGCTGGGTGTGCAGTCCCACTCTTGTTGTTTTGGGCTCACTATACCAACTAAGTGGGTCGTTATGGTGAACACATATGTAGATAAGTATATACAATGTGTGTGTATATAGTGTAATAATGGCAAAACACCGTTTGATTGATCATAGAATATAATATACATGTCACATATATGAGCCCCATAATTTTGAGCATAGTGATGTTCCACACATTGAACTATATAAATTCCACAAATTAAACATTTGAATAATATTACAGCAAAACGAAATTGAAGAAACGAATGAGAAACATCAAAATAATTGAGAAACATTATATTTGCGGCAACTGCCGCCCCATGGGGTGACGGGGCCTAGTGACCTTGAGTCCTCATCGCCCATAATATGCTCAACATCCCAGCTTCATCACAGCTAAAGTATGTCACATCTTGAGGTTATCTCGAGATGATTTCGGGGCTTTAGTGTCCCCGTGGCCCGGTCCTTGACCGGGCCTCCACCCCCAGGAAGCAGCCTGTGACAGCTGACTAACACCCAGGTACCTGTTTTACTGCTAGGTAACAGGGGCATAGAGTAAAAAAAACTCTACCCATTGTTTCTCACCGGTGCCTGGGATCAAACCCAGGACCACAGGATCACAAGTCCAGCATGCTGTCCGCTCAGCCGACCGGCTCACATACTGTACAATATTTTTAAGTTTCCAGTGATCAGAGATTGCATTTTAACAATGCAATTAGAGAAAATAATATTTTGGAAAGAATTTATTTTCGGCACACTACGGGTGTGTAGTATTTTAATGCAGAGCAGTGCAGTAGTTAAAGGAAAAGTTTGTTTTCAAAACCTGGATGAGGAGAATTGTGCTGTGCTTTGACCATACAGTTTCAAATGTGGATATGATAAAGCTCCAGAAGCTCGGGAATCTGTACACCAGTAGATTGACGGTCGAGAAGCGGGACCAGAGAGCCAAAGCTCAACCTCCACAAGCACAACTAGGTGGGTACAGGTGGAACCTCTTTTTTTCCATAACCTTCCCCTTTCCTGCAAAGGTGGCTCATTTTCAATATTCTCTCTTAGTAATAATACACATTGGCAATGTCTTCCCTCATGTTATACATTTCCCCCGCCTTGTGAAAATTCACAAACGCCGCCACCACACACAGGTGGTTCTTCACGTCAATGTTCGTCAGAGGGCTCAAATTCATGACTAGTTCCTGATAAATGTTTCTCATTACTAAGAAACACCTCGTCCAGCTCAACAATAATTCTGGCAGGGGAGACAGATAGGTTTGAGCTGATAACATATCCTTAGAACTGGCAGGACTTTTGAATATGATGCTGTACCTTAAATCACTAAGTGATTGGAGCATATGGGACACTTGATTTCAAGTAAATGGAGCAGCGTGAGGGGGTAAGTGAACATCGTGACACGATGCCCTTAAATATGAGAGACAAGCATATTAGGATAAGTGGCTAGAAAATATCTAACACATTTAAAACTAGAACATGTATAGCAAATCAGCAGTAGCTAAATACCTGTAGTGTGCCCATTACATAACGGCGTGTCTAAGCAAACATCTGCTAATTGTCCTCGACGGACATGCTCTTCTTTGGCGGCTACATTAGAAAAAATTATTCTCCCTGGTCCAACTCCTAGGTGTTGTGCCTGGGCAAGAATGTTTGCTTCTCCATGAGCGGGAAACCGTAACAGCCATACAACTGCCTTCGGCACACGCTTTAAAATCTGACGATGACAAAACCAAATTATTTTCCAATATAAAGTAGGAATGGTAAATTGTATAAGAATATTATATCCATTAGTTTAATATTTCAGGATAACTTTCTTACATTGCACCACATTTGTAGAGTTGAAGGATCAATTTTGTACAACTGGTTGAAATTACAATAGATGACAGCATCATCTGGTAAATTATACTGTTTGCGTGTAGTAATGAGAATATTTTTGGGAGGTTCCTCTCCAGTAGCAGCTTTGTTGTTGATTTGCGTTGTGGCTAAACCATTTTGCACAACTAGTCCATTTATAGTAGCTTGAGCCAAACCAGTTTGAATCATCGACTGCAAGGCAAAAATAAATTTACAAAATTACGACATGAAAGTTACCACTAGTAACTGCATCCTAATGCAAATTAACTAAATTTGTAATATTTAATTGGTTAATATTGTTCAACCTTACATGCATTTACTTTCACAGCCATATATTTTCCAGGACCTAAGGTGAAAGGCAAAGATGATATATATAATTTAAGCAACGTGTAGATCACATGCTACAACCCACACGTGTTGTAAAGCACGAACCTCAATAGGTGCAGTTGTAGGAAGTTGAGCGACTGTAACTGCTACTTCAACAGAATCTTTGGTGGTAGCAGGTTTCACCACCTCTTTGACGGTGAGCACCTCGGCATTTTCAATTACAGTGTTGAGGTCGGTGGTGTTTATTAATGCTATATTGTCCTTGATGCAATCCTTGTTTAATAATTTAGGGTTGTCCTGCAAAGAATAAATAAGAGTTTATACACGCTTAACAAAACTGAGTTTTATTGCAATCAAAGTGATGAAACAAAAGAATGACATTATTAAACTTGCATTATTTAGGGTGATTTATAAAAGGAAACTATTTCTAAGTCAGGGGGTGGTACACTTGTGTGGTTCAATTGCAAAAACCAGTCCAGTTATATCATCTTTTACAGTAGCACCAGCAAAAGGAAGCAAGTAACAAGATTGATATACTATGAAATGTAAAAAAATGAAATAACAAGGTGAAAATAAATGAAAAGGAGGCAAACAGATTCCAGGTGGAGGTCACCAAGACCTTCAATTCTGGGTCCCTAAAGACAAGAGGGGCCAACTCCAGGGCAATCAGCTGATAGATATGCCACAAATGCCTAACATGGACAAACCTAGCCTATAAAGTCTTGGACAAACCTAGCCTATAAAGTAACACCTGCCTGAAAAGCTTAAAACTGGGGAAGGGGCAGAATCTATAATGAAGACTCCCTATGTGTCGTCAGCTGTGCATCTTAAAATAGTTCTAAGATAAGCATGCTGCATAAACGAGGAAATTCCCTTGCATCACAAACATACTTTAGTGATAAAATGTTTAAAGATGATATATACATGTGAAGGCATTCTCTACAAATAATACAAAAATGATCGAAATACAATAGAATCTTCTGAAAACAACATGGCATCACTACGAGGTGCATAATTAGCTACATTATTTAGTAAATTTATCACATATTAAAGAAATGAACATCATAAGCTTATCAAATAAATACAAATTACAAATATGCAACGAGAAACTTACAATAGAGTCAAGAAGAACCCGTTCTGAAAGATGAGGGAACATGTTTTTGTGATCACCAACAAAGAAGGTATCAGGCATATATGCAAGCTTCTCACTGTACTGTGATGCCACTCTTAGAGGAGACGTAATACGATCGGTGATAAGGTAGTCCATGAATGGAGCTCCACTTGTGCCTGGGTACCCCAACCACATCACCTGGGAAAACAAAAAATATTATCTAAATATTACCAGAAGTAATATAATATAATGTAGGGAAAATCTAGCGTTGAAAGTAATGAAACGCAATTTTCAGGGTGAGCCCCTACGGCTCCCTGGAGCTTATCGAGCTAAAGTATGTTATATTAAACCGGGACATTAGCTATGGAGTTCAGACCTACCAGGGACCATGAGCCAGAACCTAGCCCGTTCAGAGAGGTTGCAGGAAGCAATGGTCCAGGAAACACCCCCTCCCCCCAGAGGCCAACGCAAACAAAATAGGACCTTTAAAAACCATCTTGAACCAAAGGGGCTACCACAAACTGAGGAGAGGAATGATAAGAGAGCACCCTGACCAAGGACGAGGACAGTTCAGGCAGCACATGAGCAGGCTGAAGGTGAAACAAAGCCCGAGAAAGTGTACGAAACGGGGCAGATGTTACAGCCACCCATAACACAAGCTGGAGCGGCTCCGCCAGCGCCGCATAATACGTGGTGAAAGTAAGAAGCATCAAAGAACGGTCCCGAAAAACCAAGAAAGGACAAGAAACCCGATGCAAAAGAGAAGACAACCTACGAAAAAAAAGAAAATGGTGAAAAGAAACGCCAGGAAACTTCATACTGTCGCCGAGACGAAGCTCGCAATGAAGCCACCTGATCACCATAGAGATGGTGATACACCCTCATCAAAGATCAGACGCGAAGAGCCGAGGAGAAGGCCGAACCAGCCACGTACCGGACTGGTCCAACCTGCTGAAAGAGGCGGAGCTGCTGGAAAAACCCGGGTTCGGACACCGATCAAGCAGCGTCTGAAAACAAAGCTGGGCCGGCACCAAGGGGCCACGAGGACTACTCTCTTTGGGAAGGACTCCAACTGAGCCAGACCCCGAAGCAACAGCTGGACCGTGGAAGAGGTACAGGTACAGCCTCCACATCACTGCACTAGGCTGTGATGTGGTGGAGGCTGACTCCATACACAGTTTCAAATGTATATATAATAGAGCCCAGTAGGCTCAGGAATCTGTACATCAGCTGACTGCCAGTGGAGAGGTGGGACAAGAGCCAGAGCTCAACCCCCGCAAGCACAATTAGGCGAGTCCAATTAGGTGAGGTAACTCCACCTCGACCTGGCATGCACGCTGCAAACTTAGAGGTCATGCTCGCAGCGTGCGGGAGAGCGTTCGGCGACATCGAAATGTGTATACTCGTTTCAGTTTCTCAACTTAATTCTCGTGCTACATCGTTCGTTTTGGTATCATTGTGTTCACAATAGAAATCCCTACAGGTGTATATGCATATAATGTACAAAAAGCCTGGCGTGACTCCCCACAGCAAAGCCTAAAGTTTCCCGTGAATGAGCACCAATTTGCACACAGCGGCCTAATGTGTATACTCGTTCAGTTTGATAACATCAATATTCGTCTAACGTCTTTCATTTTGGTATCAAATTGTTCGCAATATAAAGGCGCATATTTTAAAACTAGTCTCATAATAATAGAGCAATAACTGGAATTTTAAATATTTTTTAAATTTGGACGCTCATAATCACAAAAATATTTATATCTTTCCAGGGTTCTGACATAAATTTTCATGTTACATCTTTCATTTGGTATCAAATTGAGTGGAATTTAAAAGCGCTCATTTTGAAGTTATCCCAAAGTCGATCGGAAAAAAAAATTAATTTTATACAAATATTTTATTGATGGACTCAAATAATGTCACAAGAAAATTGGCAACACAAAGTGTCACGAGATAGGGTACTGGCGACACATTAAGTGTCACGAGATCGGGCAAGTGTTAAAATAGCAGGGACTCCACTTGCTGATCTCGCACCCTTACTACCACCTAAATAAGATAAGATGAATTATCCTTCAATTCTGTGACTTGGCCTTCCTCTATAAGACAACTGTGTGACTGCACGCACGTGCACAATAAAATCCATGGATTATTTTCAATATCTTTATTGTCTGTATTTTCTTACTGATAATTCACTAAACCAAGACCTTCTACTCACCTGGATTGGTGCAGGACGAAGGGCAAAGATTTCATTCCGAGCTCCTTTTGTGTAACCATTCATTTTCACAAGAATGTGTATTCCATCTTGATTTATGCGATCAGCAGCTTTGCCATTGCAAGGAATTTGCGAGAGATCGATAAAATGTTCAGCTTCTCTATTTATTTTATTCCTAGAAAAAGAAATAAATTTATTAAAATTTCTAATTCCTGGGGATCATGTTTAATAATAAAACTAAGAAAAGCGCTAAACAGCAATTGAGACGACAGTAGACTCCTTACTCCAATTACACATTTGTTCATCGACAATTTCATGAAATGTACTGGGCTAGAGTATTCAACCTGTTTGGTGTACAAACAAACTCATGAACCACACAACTAAATGATCATGTATATATATACCAGGGCCTCAGTGCTGTCATCGAGAGAGGAAATGCCTGCTGCATCCAAGGCACACGCCCTCCCTCTGAGGGCTGCAGGAAGTTTTGAAAATGTAATTGTTGATACAAACATTCATGCACATACAGTACACATACATACATGTACATACATGCAAACATTCTTATGCTTTTCTTGGGTCAAACTTGCCAATTATAAAATCTAATTAGCAGGGCCAGTTCTGATTTTTTACTTATCAAAATTTACATTTTACTAAAAATGTAGCAATGAATATACCACAAACGAAAACTATTTTTAAGATATCCTCAGTAGCTCCCTGATGCAGTGACTCTGTATGGTACCACAGTCATCAAATAATGCTACCAGGGCCCTAGACTTGCGACAACACACACTTGCATACCATGAAAGTTGATGGAGACTACTTTGTGGAAAAAGCTAGTGGACCATCTGGAGCAAAAGAACTTTGTAACACAACATCAACATGGGTTCAGGGATGGCAGGTCATGCCTCACAGGATTAATTTAATTCTATGACCAGGGAACAAAAATCAGGCAAGAGAGGGGTGGGCAGACTACATATTTTTGATTGCCAGAAAACCTTTGACACAGTACCACATAAAAAACTAGTGGCACAAGCTGGAGATGCAGGCGTGAGGTGAAAATGAAGGTACTCCACTAGATAAGGGAGTAATTAAGCAACAGAAGACAGTGAGTCACTGCGAGGGGTTGAAGTATGAGATTGGCGAGATGTCACCAGTCGAGTCCCGCAGGGATCAGTCCTTTGACCTATACTGTTTCTGATATATGTAAATGATCTCCCAGAGTGAATAGACTTGTCCCTCTCATTGTTTGCTGATGATACAACAATTAAGAGGAGGATTAAGACAGAGGAAGATAGTATGAGGCTACAAGATGACCTAGACAAACTGAATGAATGGGCCAACAAATGGCTACTAAAATTCAACCCAAGTAAATGTAAGGTATTGAAACTAGGCGGTGGAAATAGGAGGCCAGATACAGGATACCGAATGGCAGATAAAGCCCTTCATGAAAAGGACAGAGAGAAAGATCTAAGAGTTGATATCACGCCAAACTTGTCTCCTGAAGCCCACATCAAAAGAATAACATCAGCAGATATGCAAGCCTGGCTACCATCAGAACTGCCTTCAGGAACCTGTGTAAAGAATCCTTCATAACCTTGTATACCACACACATAAGACCAATCCTGGAGTATGCATATAAAATATATATATAAAATGCTCAAAATCCCGGCGTAACACCCCGCAGCAAAGGCTAAAGTTACCCCGTGAACGAGTACCAATTTACACACCACAGCCAAATGTATATACTTGTTAAGTTTTCAGTTCAACATCAATTTTGTGTTACGTCTTTCATTTTGGTATCAAATTGGTCACAATATAAAGGTGCGTATTTTAAAACAAGTCCTATAATAATAGATCTATAACTGGAATTTTAACAAATTTTAATTTTGGACGCTCATCATCACAAAATTTAGATCTTTCAAATGTTGACATAAATTTTCGTGTTACATCTTTCATTTTGCTATCAAATTGTTCGCAATCTAAATGCGCGCATTTTAAAACTAGTCCCATAATAATTGCACAAATAGAATTTAACAAATATTTTGAAATTTTGACCAAAAAACATATTTATACTCTTTCAAGTGTTCCGACATAAATTTTGTGTCGCATCTTTCATTTTGGTATCAAATTGTGCGCACTCTAAATGCGCTCATTTTAAAATTATCCCGAAGTCGATCAGATAATAAATGAATTTTATACAAATATTTTTTTATTGGATGCCAGCACAGTCCGATGCTCGGATTCGAGAGAAAAAAAATCGGATGCCAGGGACGTTCGAAGAGTGCGATAGTGTTAAACACATATTCATAGCATAGTATAATTCCAATATCATTAAACATAAAAATGAAAAAAAATAAATAAATAGATTGCAAAATTTTACACGGTATCATTGCAAGTAGGACTAGTACACACACACACTACATCAGGGCATAAATGATAAAATATTTGGAGCAACTAGGTCTACTCATTTTTTAATTATCATTGCTAAACCCCGCCCCCTCACACACAGGGATCTTCTTTGTACCATTATTTACAAATCTAAAGCTTTAAACTGACTTGCAATAGCAATCTCTCAGTAAAAATGTTGGCCTTTGGGAAATTCTCCCCGTAAAAAGTGTCACGAAAATACTTAAAAATAATTACCTAAATGTTGTGGTATCATCTGAACTTACCTAAATGCTGTGCTATCATCTGGACTGAGAGCATAACAGAATATCTCCACCCGAGACCTGTCATGCAAGCCAGGGATGCTCTGCATAAGGTGCGAGGTGGGATGGTTGCCAAAGTCGGACGATACGTAGCCCACTCGAACACGTCCTTCAGGTGTTAACTCGGATGGATACTTGTAGGGTTGCTTGTGTAGCACATTAATCTGTAGAAATATGTATGATTGTCATAAACCTTATTAAGGTCTATCTTTCCGTGACATGAAGGGTACTCTCTAATGAATATTTAATAATGTTCACGAACCTTGAAGACATCTTCCTAAGACGTGCAGACCGATGTTCCTGCGATGGCATGTCATCACTGTTCCCCTTAGGAAATGCGATCAATACTTCTCAAGTTGAACGGGCTGCACCAAACAATTAATTTATTACCTGAATTTTGGTGGCCTGCTTCCTTTCAAGCAATGAACTGAGCAATGGTTTCTTCGCTTAGTTCTTTGGTAGGTGCCATAACAATGTAATACCAACAACACCACTATTAACTATGATAACAGACTGCGAGGTGCCATAGCAAGAAGTGCAAACATAACCACTCGCTATGAATGCCCAGGGCTTAATGAGCCTCCCAGTTGTGTGTCTCCGGGAAGTCGGGAAACCCCCTGACGTCGTGTACTCGGCACTGAATTCTCTCTCCCATATTCCACCCCACACAACTATCATTCTTTTTATGGAATAAATATGCACCGCCTCGAGCAGGGTGGCCCAAACGTTTTTCGAGTACTCTAGATTCAACATTGTAAAGAACAAAAAGATTGAGAAAAGTTCAGATATTTAAAAGTAGGACACGTGGGTGAAATGAACAAATCCACAAGGGCCGTGACGAGGATTCGAACCTGTGTCCAAGAGCATCCCAGACGCTACCTTATCGACTGAGCGATGACATGGTCAAAGAGAGTTGAAACTGAAGTTCTACTGAACTTACTGGATCCTGCAGCCTCTGGATCCTAAGTTCAATAGAACTTCGGTTTCAACTCTTTAGACCATGTCAAAGCTCAGTCGATTAAGGCAGCGTCTGGGATGCTCTCAGACGCAAGTTCGAATCTTCGTCACGGCCCTTATGGATTTGTTTATTTGATGCATCACGTTATTGTGATTTCTGTGTGACATGTGTGAAAGGCTGACATGCAAAGCAAGCAGAGAAGTATGACAAAGTGGGATGCACTGAAAAGAATAGTGGACATTAACTGCACCTACAGTTTAAAAATAAGTAGAATGTCAAAAATTTAAACAAACCAACAACAAACAGCTAGGAGGTGAGACATCACTCCAAACAAACCATTAGTTAATTACAAATACCAGGCTCCTTACAAGCACAGATTTTTATTATAGGGTGTTGAAATGTTATTACTTTAAAAATATCACATTATAGTTATAATAAGGTAAGAAAGTTGTTCACCTGTGGAAAATTTTGGAACAATCATATTTCTGATTTCAACATTAGAGCGCATGAAAAAATTGTGCACGTTTTACACATCTTGCTCGTTAAATGAGACAAGCCAAATCCTCACTCAAGGACAATCAAAGTAATATACAGTATCTACAATCACTACAAAATCTACAGTATCTACAATCACTACAAAAAAAAAAGTAAATCACTAGTTTACCTTTTCCATACAGAGGTTGGCATGCCTATTGGCAATAGCCTTTCGATATTCATGGGACAATGGGTACAGCATTGAATGGTGAGGATGAACGGATGGAAGACGGTTGCGCTCCAACTGCTCACCAACAATGGCAACCAGTTTCTTCATACGAGCATCATAATCGGTCCAATCACACACAATTTGTAGGCAATGGGCAAGATTACAATAAGCATCTGAAAGTCTGGCTTCAGTTTCAGTGCTGTCCGGTACGACTAGAAGAAAAGAACGAAAACAAGAAAGTGAATTATAATTTAGAGACTTCCCTATCTTTAAAATGCAGACAATAAAGAGAAGTATTATTAAAGAAGTAATAAATTGCACCTTTCTGTACAATGACCTAAGTGTAATTACAAGATTAGAGCTATGTTTGTTGTGCCTTCTCAATACTCTCTCATATAACACATTGGACTCGACAGCCTACTAGCTGCTCGGACAAAATAAGTACATGGAGCACCACGTGGCAAATGGAATTTAATGTGCATAAATGCTATGTTGTGGAATAAGAGAACATAGACCCCACACAACCTATGAGGAAAATCATTTAGAGACTTTTGATAAAGAGAGAGATCTAGGGGTGGTTATAGATAGAAAACTATCTCCTGAGGACCACATAAAGAACAGTGTACGAGGAGCCAATGCTACATTTTCTAACTTCAGAATTGCTTTTAAATACATGGATGGAGAAATACTGAAGAAATTGTTCACGACTTTTGCTAGACCAAAGCTGGAATATACAGCGGTTGTATGGTGCTCATATCTTAACACTATCGGTCACCGGACAGGTGCGCGGTCAACTTACGGGTCATGCACCCGACGTGCGGGCGAGTGTGCGGGTAAGCGCACGGTGACACCTAAATGTCAATACTCGTTCCAGCCTTCTCACCTTAATTCTCGTGCTATGTCACTCGTTTTGGTATCATTATGTTCACAATTAAATTCCCTGCAGGTGTATAAATATAATGTCCAAAAGCCTAGTGTGACTCCCAACAGCAAAGCCTAAAGTCGGCAAAAGTTACCCGTGAGCGCACTTAGGTAATTACAAAATCAGTAAAATGTGCATACTCGTTCCGTTTTTCTCACCTTAATTCTTGTGCTACGTCGCTTATTTTGGTATCGTTGTGTTCGCAATTAAATTCCCTACAGATGTGTATGAATATAATGTACAAAAATTTGGAGTGCCTCCCCGCAGAAAAGCCTAAAGTTACCCGTAAACGAGCACCAATTTGTACACTGCAACCTAATGTGTATACTCGTTCAGTTTAATAGCATCAATTTTCGTATTAGGTCTTTCATTTTGGTATCAAATTGTTCGCAATAAAAAGGCGCGTATTTTAAAACTAGTCCCATAATAATAGAGCAATAACTAGAATTTTAACAAATATTTTATTTCTGGAAGCTAATCATCACAAAATTATTTATATATTTCCAGTGTTCTGACATAAATTTTTGTGTTACATCTTTCATTTTGGTATCAAATTGTTCACAACGTAAAGGCGCGCATTTTAAAACTAGTCTCAACCTATTAGCACAATAAATAGAATTTTAACAAATATTTTAAAATTTTGACCAAAAAACCTATTTATAATCATACAAGTGTTCGGACATCAAGTTTCATGTTACATCTTTCATTTTGGTATCAAATTGTGTGCATTCTAAAGGTGCTTATTTTGATACTATCCCGAGGTCGATTGGATAAAAAAATGAATTTTATACAAATATTTTTGTAGTGGATGCAAGTCCGGTCCAAGGTCAGGACTCGGGAGAAAAATAATGGACGCAAGTCCGGTCCAAGGTCAGGACTCGGGAGAAAAATAATGGATGAAAGTCCGGTCCAAGGTCAGGACTCGGGAGAAAAATAATGGACGCAAGTCCGGTCCAAAGTTACCGATAGTGTCAAGAAGCACATCAACAAACTGGAAAAGGTGCAAAGACCAGCCCATCCTCCGAATAGACAGTTCGTTTTAATACTAAATATAATAAGTACAATCCTGACTATCGGCATAGTACATAAACACACTTAATCACCAGCACTGCACCAAAATATTGTGAATATTAGAGTTTACCTAAAAAGCTGTGTAGAAAACCACAACCTAACCTAACCTTGGGAGTGTAGGAGAACAAGCATGTAAATAACATTTATTGCTCCTTAATTACAATTAGTACTTAACATATAGCTATATTGATATTACAATTTTATAAAACTAATAAAATATTATATATATATATATATATATATATATATATATATATATATATATATATATATATATTTTATTTATATATATATATATATATATATATATATATATATATATATATATATATATATATATATATAATATATATATATATATATATATATATATATATATATATATATATATATATATATATATATATATAAATCTTATGCATTCAGAGGAGGGAAGGGGGGGGGATGTCAGCTATAATAGAATGGGGTCGTAGCCCAGGGGTTAAAAGACGTAAAATATATAAATTTTCCAGCTTACTTGTATAGCCTCTGGGATGTTACCAGAGTCTTTGTGGATGGAGGCCAAGTTGGAATGAGCATCAGCGAAGGCCGGGTTGATTTGGATGGCACGTGTGTAACACTGAAGAGCACCTTGAATATCTTGCATTTCCTTAAGTGTGTTGCCCATATTACTGTGAAGAAATACATCAATATATTATGTGCAACAAAATTTATAGGTGGGTCCTTTGTATCTCCTTTGTTCTTGCTACCTGGCAAGTTCCACCCAATTCAATTCACACATGGCTCTTACAAGTCTTACATTAGCATATACTGTATAAGTTTACTGGGTACCAGTGGCCAAAACCTGGCCCACTCTAAAGAGGTGCAATCAGGAAAGAATTGAAGATCACCCTAAACAAGAAAAGGCCACCGGAAAGGCGAGTGAACCAAAAATACAAAGAGCGATTAAAAAAAAAAAAAGCATAGAAAATGGGTCGGTGAAACCCAGAGATTCATAAACGAAGCTGTGGAGAAACGGTTCTCATATTTGTTTCTTCTGTGCACCACCGGGAAACTGTGCACCATCCTCCTCTATCTAACATTCTTAAACCCTCAGTCTTATAGCCATAAAGATGGAAAACTGATGCCATTGAATGAGAAATTGAGGGTCCCAAGGAGCTCCCCCAAAAAAGGCATTTCATTGCATTCAATTCTGGTTATCTAAGAAGGCTCATAATGGTAGCTCCTTTCTGTTATGTCACAATGGAAAAAAACAAAAAGGATCACTCATTAGGAGGCAAAGGGGAGCTGCAGAAAATACCCCCAGGCAGAGGAAGCTAGCGACAATGGTCACACACAAGCCCAGGGCAAACTAACACCTTTGAGGTTCGTCAAAACCACTGAGCCCATATATTTACAAGCAGACAGGCCACAAGGCTGAAGCTCAACTCAGACTTGTGCACAGCCAAAAGTGTAACAGCCTTCCAACAGGAAACAGACAACGGCTCGACGACAGATGACGTCATACTAGTTTGCTCATTTTTGTTTGGGAAGTTCTGTCCACTCGTTCGGCTTTTGGTTGCAATTTTCACCAGAATAGGGGTTTGTTTTGGGATACCTACCATTCTGGGGTGCCTAACCCGGTCGATGGCAGACATTCCCCCTTGCCTCTAGAGGGGGGCCAGGTTCTGACTCGTGGTCCATAAGAACTCCATACACATGACTGATGCCAAAGTCTGACATTAGCGTATCAGCCTAGTAAGCTCGGGGAGCCGTAGGGGCTCTCCCCAGAAAAGGGTGTCAGTTTACAGGAGCCTTGAGGAAGCCGATGCGAACCCCGTGTAGCCGTGGAACTTTTAAATCTTGCGTGGCACTCGCACCAATAGCTGTGGTGCGTAATTCCGTTACTGTTATCCACCACAGCTATTGACATGTTGCGCAGTTTGAGGATCTGAAGCACAAGATGTGAGATGAGAGGCCAAATGCCACACGTTAATTAAAAAAGTTGAAGAAAGATGTTCGGTGTTGGAATTAAATCAAAATCTTTATTCACTACCAAAGTAGATTTTAAATCTGCAAGGCATAACAATAAATGAGGCCTAACAAAGACAAAAATCCCCATTACTTTTTCATCAATAGCAGTCTGGCTAGATAACCAAGTCCCAAGCTCTATCGAGACATCGGGACAGCTTGAGAAAATATCACAATGGAAACCATACACAAGACGCATTCAAATCACAGTCTAGAAAATAAAGGCAACATAAAAGATTTGTGAATAATCATGTCAGAAGATCTTACTTTCAAAGAACACAATAAGTAACTATTACAACTGCATGAAAAATGAGAGGCTGGATAACAAGATCCTATCAAACAAGAGATGCAAAACCAATAATGGGAATTTTCATGTGTTTTCTAGGGTGGAATATTGTTGCACTTTAACAGCCTCATTCAAAATTACTATCTGAATCTATTAAATAAATTACAGTACCTAAATTATTGGGAACATTTAAGATTCCTCAATTATTCTCTTAAGTGCAGGCAAGAGATATACATAATACAGTAATTTACACTTGGACATATCAGCGGGACTGGTTCCAAATCCGGATCCTTATGAGGCATGGTAGAAGTTCAAAATAACCCCATTGAAAAGCAGAAGTGCAAAAGGTACACTAAGAGAGAATTCCATTCTTATCAAGGCCCAAGACTTTTAAACACTCTTCCTCTAAACATAAGGGACACAACTAGTCGACCTTTCAAGGTCTTTATCGTATTTGATAATCATCTCCATAGGGGGTGTTGAGACCAGGCTGCGAGCAGCTTCATCCAACAACCTGGTTGACCAGACGACCAACCGGGAGGCCTGGTCTGAGACCGGGCTGCAGGCTGTTGATATCCGGAAGCTACAAAAGGTAATCACAAGGTAGGTAGGATACATGATCAAGTGAGCTATGATTCATACATCAGACTAAGCAGTGGGGTCTAACAGCTTGGATGACAAGACCATTAAGTGGAGGCCTTGTCAAAGACCACGCTGGGTGACGTTGGTCCTTGCAATCAACACAAGGTAAACAGTAGGCAAGATGAGAAGCTCTAGAAAAAAAGGACATTCAACCCTATCAGAGATGATCAGTTTGAGAATCCACGGCCAATGACAGAGTGAAATCACAAAATATATATATATAAGAGTGAATTGAGGAAAATCTTATTCATGGACTCTGTAAATACAAGCCTTAACACTTGCCTGTAAGCATCAGCAAAAGTTGGCTGGATACGAATGGCTTCCTTGTAATGCATGAGGGCTTCATTAAGTTTGCCCTGCTGCTGAAGAATGGAAGCCAGGTTGGAGTGTGCTGCTGCAAACTCTGGAAACACCTCCAGAGCCTTAAGGTAGAGGCGCGTAGCATCCTCAGTGTGGCCCTGCAAAAATAGCAAACTGGTTACAATATATCTATTTCAAACATTGCTTGGTTTTCTCATTCAAACCACTAGAAGAACTAGGTATCTTGACCGTGTTCCGGCACCGTGTTGTTCCAAAACCAGTGTTCTAATAGCTCTTTATTATCCTAATTAAACTAAACTAAATAAAACCAAAAAATATACTGTAATATGATACACATCTGCTATTTGAGAAATTATTCATGTTATTAGCACAACAACTCCAGAGCGAGTGGACGAGTCTAATCCGTGTGCACACCACCCAGCACGAGCACAGCCGTAGCCAGCACGAGCACAGAAGCAGCTGAAGCCAACACAGCAGCAGCGAACACCAGCAAACCTGATGCAAACATCTAAGAACATAGTGTGTGTGGAGTGTACAGTTAGAACATGTGTTCAATTTAAGTACATAGTGTTAAAGTTTTAAGAATAAATTAAGGTTTGCAGTAATTTTAGTGTACAATAGTTTTCATAAACTGTCTCAAATTACAGCACAGTACGCATTTCCTGTACAGTACTTACAACTCCATGAGAATTCAAGATGGACAACAATAACAACAATAAGGTAAATAAAAACTGAAACAGTATTTTTAGTAGAGTAGCAATATATAAGTACAGTGTATAATATGACAATGCATTTTTATTGTTTACAAGAAAACAAAAGAAGACTGACACAAACGCCTCCTGAAGGTCGTCACCTGCAACGAATTCAACCCTGCAAAGCAACGGGGTTGATCCCAAATAGTGCGTTGAATGGAGGTTGTTCTATACCAGAGCCCTGCATTTAATGACTTAGGTACAGCCCCATAAAGGCTGTCAAATCCAGTTGATACTTATTATTAAGTATAAACATTGTGAGTGAGAGTTTAACATTGGGTTGTGTGTTCCCCTCCTCCCCTGATGCAACAAAGAATATAGGTGCCAACAGGCGCAGCGTTCACTGGTTTAGGTTAGTAGTAGGGTTGACACCTTAGCGGCGCCATCGGTTTTTAGGGAATGGCCCTGCAGAGTTCTTAAAGGTTTCTTATGGGGATATTGGAGGCAAAGGCGCTGCTGTGTCCCACCAGTTTGAACGAACTTTTAGAATGGCGCCGCAAAGTTCTTAAAGAGTTCTAATGTGAGAGAGTCGAAACAAAAGGGCCCGATTTGGACTTAAAGATTTCTTATAGAGGAAATTAAAAAATATATCAGAATTCAGTTTTATAAAAATATTTTCAGAGTTCATATAAACATAGTTTAAGAAATTGTTATAGAAAAACTCATGGACAAAGTCCGCTCCGGTGTTTTTGAAAATAAACTCGTCAAAAAGGTCAAAATGATATTTTAAACTGTAGGCTTTAAAGTATATTCTTATATAGAAAATATAACATATAATATAAAAATTATTAATTTATGCCACCATGAAGGAAGACATTCAAAATAAACTAGTCAAAACAAACCACAGTCGACTGCTTCCAAGACTTTCACACTCGAAAACAGCCAAAGAACTCCCCCAAACTAAGCGAACAAATGATAGAAAATGTTACATAATTAGCGCCTGCTCATTCGCCCCACCCACCCCTTCCCCTGTTTAAGGGAAGGGGTGCGTGTTAAATACTTGAACACGCAGTTTAACCACTGCACTGCCCAAAGCACCTTTAGGCACTCTGAGAGGTGCTATTTTTCTAACCTTTTTTAATGTTTTCATTACTCTGTTTTAAAATGGAAACAGTTGAGTTTGGAAACATTTTGATATTAACTTTACTTGAACATTTATAAAAACAACAAAAATATGTCCTTGACAATTGCACCAAATCATTTTTGCAGAAACCATGTGCACGGTGAAGTGGTTAAGGGTTAAAATAAGTCCCATATTATTCGAACAATAAGTTGAATTTTTTACAAATTCTTAAATGAATGACACCATTTGCGTCATCACACACACTGCGTGTTTTAGTCTTATGCCGCATATTGCGGCATCAGGCAGCGAAAGTGTTAAATACCAGCTTATTTTATTTCTTGTAATAACAAAAGTAAATAACTTACCTGTTCCCTCTTGATATTGGCAAGGTTATTAAGGGAATCCGCATGAGTAGGGCAGAGACGAAGGGCAGTGTTATAGCATTCCTCTGCTTCATTAACCTAAAAAAAAAAATTATACTCACATGAATGAATGACGAAACTTTTTACATCTAGGCCTAGTTTAGACTGAGCTAGCTCATGGTTGTATGCTTTAATACTTATGCCCAATATGCAAACCAAAAAGGCCCTTTCAAAATTCGTACTCAGTATATGGCTAAAGGTCTACATCCACTATAAAGATCCTAATTTCCAACTACTCTTGTCATATTTCTAATATGAAGCCATCTTCCAATCTCTCTTGGCATGCCCATTCAAAGTGAAAATCTAAACTCTCTAGAGCACACATCAACAAATCTTAACTGTATAGTGACCCTGATATTTGTAATAGGCAAAAATTTAATTACAGTCAAAGGATGACTTAGCAAGAGTAGGTAAGGATGGTGATGCAGGCATTTCAGGAATTTCTACGCCAACACTGTTTAACTCATGATGTTTTTATATAGATTCTACAGAATCTATATTTAAAACTTACATTGTAAATTTATAGAATATATCTCCAAGCTTCCATGTTATTTGGGAAGAGATGGCACAGATACATTTATATGGGCCAGAAATCATGGTTATCGAAGGTAGCATCCAACACGCCGTCACTTGTTAAATAGGGCTTGTGCATATTTGTATGTTATTTATACTTCCCGACAAAACATCATACATTGATTATACTTTTTACTTTACATACATAAAAATTTTACATAAACAAAGGGAGGCAAATGTCATTTGCAGGTGCTGGATCGCAGTCACCTCCCCCCACTCTGAGGATATGTAGCTGAAAATCTTACACAAATTTAACATTTATATGTTGCAGTGGTTCTATAATACCTTTAAGGATCATCTGCTTCTTAACCACTGTGCTGCGCCGACGTTATAGTTAAAATTTGAAGAAAATCAGCAGGCAGCACAGCCATAATATCAGTGATGCAATATGAATTTACATGGCAAAGAAAAACCAATGCATCATTACATATTCTGAAATACAGTACAATTAAAATAACATGCAAACACTGAATTCTAAACAAACAAATCAACTGCATTCTTTTTACAAACCTGTCCTTTCTCCTTGAGGGCATTTGCCAAATTGCAGTATGCATCTGGGAAGTTGGGCTGAAGTTCAATTGCACGCCGGTATGTGTCAATTGCAAGGTCAATAAGTCTGTATAAAAGTTAAAACACAACATTAGTGACAACAGCAAACAAAATCATTAATACATTTAATTTTTTTTAAATCATTTAATTAAATCTTTTAAATTTAAGTCAAATATATCCCAATTTATAATTATGAATTATTTTTCTCTGGACATCGTTCCCGATTGAGTTAGTCACAACAGGGAAAATTCCCAGGTAGTATAATTTAAACAAGGTTTTAGATTGTTCTAATACTTTTATGCTATCACAGGACATAGATGCAGAAAGTATGAAGTGCAGACAATGATGCATAATACCTTGTATTTAAATATCAGCTTATTGGTCAGCACTTTTATATTTTTATTTTTGCAGGGATATTGCTGTACAAGCCCTTGCTGAACATGAGTAACTCTTAGTAAGCCTCTGGTTGGCTCACTACAGTTATTCAATTCTGTCTTAGGCATTGGATGAGCATTCATGACTTGTAATGTAATGTTGCCTTCCGTAAGATAATGTCCAATGTGTTTAAAACCTTCTATGCTGTAAAATCTCGGTTGAAATCTTATTCGGGTTTTACCTCTGCACTGTGTTAGATGACACACACAAATCACAATAGCGTGATACATCAAATGAACAAATCCACAAGGGCCGTGACGAGGATTCGAACCTGCGTCCGAGATCATCCCAGACTCTGCCTTAATCGACTGAGCTACGACATGGTAAAAAAATTGCAACCAGAAATTCTACTGAATTTACTTGGATCCAGCAGCCACAAACCAGGATTTTACACAATTCTCCCCATGCACTCGAGCTATGTCAATAGGCCATTCTACCTCTTCGCCCTTACTTCTTTACACACAGAAATCACAATAGTGTGATGCATCAAATGAACAAATCCATAAGGGCTGTGACGAGGATTCAACAAATCCTTGTGGATTTGTTCGTGTGTTGGATAATGTTCTTGTCGTCTGTCTGGCACAGTCATATATATTGACTGGACATACAGGTTCAAAGTGAATGTTAATAGAGAAATGTTGAATATTACTATGAAAGGTATTAGGTATAAACCACAATACACATGGCAAGGTTCCATTACAGGATATATTACATTACAGGCACAAGGCTGCCGACTAGAAACTAGCACTCTTTGTGGTCCTCTCACTTAGCACACATCACATTGTATATTCCCCCACCTAACTATTTTTATAATATCTTGGAAAGTATTACATCTATACAGGATTCAAATGACAGTTTATTGTTCAGTGCCACATGATAAAAAACATATCATGGGTGTTTAAGCAAATGTATTATATATTATTTATAAATCAGATATGAAGACAGTATTCTACATCACACTGCATGATACTGAAGACTAACTTCACCCCACGGCTCATTTTGTACTATATTGTTGTATGTACTGCAATGTCATTTTCTGGGCGAGAGCCCTAAGGCTCCCCCGAGCTATACCAGGCTGGTGTGTATATATTAGACTGTGGCAACAGTCAATCGAAGGAGTTCTAGGCCTACTGGGAACCAGAGTCAGTAGCTGGTCCCCTCAAAAGAGGCACTAGGAGCAATGGGCCATAGACACCCCATGTAGTTGGAAGTAGTCTATATCATCTACCAGGTCAGGCATCCAGAAAGGTAGGATGTAATTACCTAAGTGTAGTTACAGGATGAGAGCTACGCTCGTGGTGTCCCATCTTCCCAGCACTCTTTGTCATAAAACGCTTTGAAACTACTGATGGTCTTTGCCTCCACCACCTTCTCCCCTAACTTGTTCCAACCGTCTACCACTCTGTTTGCGAAAGTGAATTTTCTTATATTTCTTCGGCATCTGTGTTTAGCTAGTTTATATCTATGACCTCTTGTTCTTAAAGTTCCAGGTCTCAGGAAATCTTCCTTATCGATTTTATAAATTCCTGTTACTATTTTGTATGTAGTGATCATATCACCTCTTTCTTCTGTCTTCTAGTTTTGGCATATTTAATGCTTCTAACCTCTCCTCGGAGCTCTTGCCCTTCAGTTCTGGGAGCCACTTAGTAGCATGTCTTTGCACCTTTTCCAGTTTGTTGATGTGCTTCTTAAGATATGGGCACCACACAACTGCTGCATATTCTAGCTTTGGCCTAACAAAAGTCGTAAACAATTTCTTTAGTATATCGCCATCCATGTATTTAAAAGCAATTCTGAAGTTAGAAAGTGTGGCATAGGCTCCTCACACAATATTCTTTGTGGTCCTCAGGTGATAGTTTTCTATCTAGAACCACCCCTAGATCTCTTTCTAAATAAGAATTCTTTAAAGATTTCTCACATAATATATAGGTTGTGTGGGGTCTATGTTCTCCTATTCCACATTCCATAACATGGCATTTATTAACATTAAATTCCATTTGCCAAGTGGCGCTCCATGTACTTATTTTGTCCAGGTCTTCTTGAAGGGCATGACAATCATCTAAGTTTCTTATCCTTCCTATCCTTCAATAGGTGGTTGGGTCCCGAGCCCTATGGTCAACACCCCCCCCCCTTCTGCCCAGTATAATAGAACAGGGAAATAAAGATTGATGCTACAATGAAATTGTGCACTGATGCCACATTGTGGTAGCCTCACCACAGCCATAAAACCTATATAAAACATTTAAAAACAATAAATATTCAAAGGATTTTTAAATCATTATAATAATAACCCACAAATATCCATAATTACTAACTACAATGCTAAACTCAAATAAACTTCTTAAATAAGAAAGAATAAACACATAGTAAATCCACCTTGCCTTCCAACAATTCAAAAGAACATTAAAGTTGTGCTACTACTAACCCTTGCTCATAGTATACACAAGCCAAATTTCCATGAACCACTGCATGATTTGGAGAAAGGTTCAGTGCTCTGAGGTATGCTGCAACAGCCCTGGAAAAAAAATAATTAGAATTTTGAAAACCACGAAAACATGTCAATAAAAACAGTATTCATAACGCATTTGGATTCAAGCTTACAAATTATTACAGGGCAGTCCACAAGGAACACACCCCTTGTTAATTGTAATAAATATAAATGTCCTACTCAGAGGAATGGAGTTACATTTAAAACTGGCAGTGCAGTAATAATTGTAAATCCTATTGAATAATAATGAATATAACCATCAATGCTTCAAGGCAAAGCTATACTGAGCTATAAAAAACATTTATCTAGGAATTATGGTAAACCCTCCAATTTAGGATTTTAACTCCAGAAAGACAAGCAAAATAAATAGTATGCATTAGTTTCATAATTCATTGGCATCATGTAGTTGGGATCCAACTAAAAAGCTGGATATGCTTTAACTGCACATAGGTGAACAACAATATCACCAAGCAGGTATAGCACATGTAACAATGAATGTGGCTTGGTGCGATGAATGTAGCCTAGTGTGATGGGGGCTACAGTGATGAATGTGGGCTAGAGTAATGAACATGGGTCGGTGTATTAAACATGGACTGAAGTAAGCTGCACGGGGGGGGGGGGGAGACATCTCCCGTCACGCAGGGTGCAGTCGCACCTCCACAGATCTCCAGTATCGGATATTGATACTGGTAATGGCTCAAAAGGGCCACCACTTACGGGCTGGGCTATTCATGCCCGTGCCACCTTTAGGGTGGCTTAATCTTCATCAATCAATCGAAGTAAGCTGATTGTGGTAGCGAGTGCATGGGATAGAGAACAGTGGTCTTCATATGGGTGGTAAGAGGCTTAGAGCAGCCAAGCTTTTAAAGTTGAGAGGCATATTGCTACAAAGGTCAAGAGGATGCAATTGGGTTAATATATTTTATCTCCCGGTAGTGTAATAAAGCTTCTAGATCAAAAACAATAGCTACCAGAGTTAAAGAGCAGAGTAAAGGCATTATGAATGAAAGCTGGAAATCCACCAGGGTGTCGAATGTGCTGCGACACTTGCTAGAGCCAAACTGGGAGGAGAGGAGTTAATGATTATGTTCTGAAAACCACATACAGCACGCATGGTTGAGAATTAAATGACATGATAAAGTGGATTGAGGATGTTTACCACATTAAGTTTATCTTTCTTGAATCAACTTCTATTGTTTTGTACAGTCAATGTAAGGATAATAAAGCTCTTATACAATCACATGGAAGACGAAGACACATATCATAAGGCATACCCTAGCAAAACTTCCTAATAGGCTTTGTGAACACTCACATTTTGAACTATTACAAGCTATTTCAGATGGAACATTTTATATTTTTTGAATTACTGTATTATAATTTATGAAACTACTATTCAACAAAATTTTAAATGTTATTTGAAGAAATATTATACTGCCCAGCCCCTAATACACTGTCATGGAGGGTTTACCAAGTGTTAACACTGCCCCTAATACACTACGCAGTCCAACAGCTGTTGGAGTTTAACCTGAACAAAAAGTATTGAAGATAGGTGTAGGGAGCAGGAGGCCAGATACAAGGTATCATTTGGGAGATGAAATTCTTCAAGAATCGGAGAGAAAAACCTGGGGTTGATATCATGCTAGACCTGTCCCCCGAAGCCCACATCAAGAGGATATCGGCAGCGGCATATGCCGGGTTGGCCAACACAAGAACGGCCTTTAGAAATTTGTGTAGAGAATCATTCAGAACCTTGTATACCACATGTCAAACCAATCTTGGAGTATGCAGCTCCAACAAGGAATCCATATCACATCAAACACAAGACTATATTGGCGAAGGTTCATAGGGATGCCACCAGACTAGCACCCGAGCCAAGGAGTATGAGCTATGAGGACAAACTCTGGGGACCGAGCCTCACATTTCTGGAAGACAGAAGGGTTTGGGGAAACATGATCACCACATATAAGATTCTCTAAGGAATTGATAAGGTAGATACAGTTTATTTAACACGGGGTGAACACACTGTGTGTGGACACAGGTGGAAATTGAATGCCCTTAGTCATAGACATTAGAAAGATTTTTTTTTTTATTGTCAGGATAGTTAACAACTAGGATGAGGAAGCACTGTGGAGTTTCAAATGTAGATATGATAGAGCCCAATAGTTTTAGGAATCTGTACGCCGGTTCAACCCCCACAAGCACAACTGGGGAAGTACAGACATGGAGGGTTTACCAAATATAATGCAGGAATCTTGAAACTTCAATTGACCTTTAAGTAAGGGTATCAAGCTAAATTTTTACTGTCAATGAAAATTATGGTGCAAGTATAGGGCATAGTATGGAAAATATAACGTTACCGCTATAAGTGCCACCACAAGACATGCTTAAAAATGCCTACAATATATAGTGTTAGGCACACATCACATTAACATTTATTAAGATTTTAAATGGGTCAAGTCCTACCAATTTAACAAGGTACTTCTTAATAAAAATAATCTATGAGCATATTGTATGCAAGAATAATGTGCCTATGATGCTAATGGAGAAATGGATTCATCTTATATCTCCTGCCACTTCCTGCAGTAGACAAAACACACACATTCAAGCAAGAGAATCAATACTCAGCTTTTTTATGAGGCTTGCAATGCACCCTAAACAGCCATTTTTCTGGGTAATTGTCCGTATATCTTCTGCAGGAGTAGCGATGTTCACGATGGTATAAACGATGACACATTGATAGTCCATCATAAAACACATCCCATCCCAGGGTTACATGACTAACAGTCTAACAATGTATCATGTGCGATAAAGTCTCAGTCTTGTAAGTGCACTCTTTAAACTGAATGTCATCGTCACTCCACTATTAGTCATCATTTTCATTTTCCCTGATTCTTTCTTAATAATAATTATTTAAAATGAATGTCATCTTTATTCCACCATTAGTCATTATTTTAATTTTCAGTAAATTTTACTTATTTAATAATTATATATCTTAAAAAATTTAGAAAAACTAAATTAATATCACAATAATGCTCAATACTAAATCTAAACATTACCCAATATCATATATATTTTGACCATACAACTTCAATATACAGTAGTTTCAAAATTTATTCCATCAAAACACTGCCAATGTTGATAAATTTATATATTTGGCAAATATTTTTAGAATCAACTAAAAAAGACACCAATTTAGGATATTAATTTATGCCCTTATTGGCAACCAGGTATATACACAATTACCATACAAATTTGAAATTACAATAAAATAAGGTACAGGTTCAGAACTGAAAATGACTTTGGAAAAGGGTAATGCAAACAAAAGCTTATTGCCAAGATACAAAATAAAAAAAAAAACTTAAAATGGTTTAATTGATTAAGAACAAGTTCACATTAAAGTTAAAAAAGGGGTAATTATTTAGACAAAAGTTTATATACAGTCAGTCACATGCTTTACGAATTACTTTTTTTTTTTTATGAAAATGCCCGTCATCCGATTTAGGTCTGTTCGGAAAAAAGTTCAAATAACTGGGGAGGCATGTACAGTAGTCTGAATAAAAGTGTGCAATAATGATGGAACTAGTTTGGCCAGTGACCATACAAAGTGCCACTTGAGCAGTAGTGTTCATACACTAATGGATGGCTCAGAAGGTGTAAACTCTGCCATGCCATGTAGGTACATTAGAGTACATGGTGGAAGGCAGTTTGCTGAGGTTACCTCCTATCACCATTGATACGTGGTTTCATCTCCACTTCAGTCAATCCAGCACTATCATCATCCACCACATTTTCTATCTAAATAACAATGATCCATCAACTATAATCTTCGAGTTAACAATCAGATCAGAACTTCTCATATCAGCGAGTACAACCCAACGCTCAAATTTTGGCAACAATTGCCATTTTTTTCCCAAGCTTCTCAGGATGACAAACCACTTATCCGAACACAACAGCTTATCCGTTCGGTTTCATTCCTGAGGGATTCGGAAAGCATGTGGCCGACTGTACTGTATGAATGTACTGTGTGTGTGTGCGTGTATGTGTATGTATGTTGTACCTAGTAGCCAGAACGCAGTACTCGGCCTACTATGCGAGGCACAATTTGCCTAATAAGCCAAGTTTTCCTGAATTTGTATATTTTTCTAATTTTTTCTTATGAAATGATAAAGCTATTCATTTCACTATGTACGAGTAAATTGTTCTTTATTAGAGATAAAACTAACAGTTATATGACCGAACATAACCTACCCTACCTAGCCTAACATAATTAAGTCAATAATTTATGTTCCTAATATAATATAATATTAATGATTCAAATAAACTACATTGGAAACAATTTATTGAAAATAAAGAAAATTACTCGGCCTATTAGGCAAATCGGGCCTTGCATAGTAGGCTGAGAAGTGCATTCTGGCTACGACACACACACACAATATTGGAACTACACTTGCGTTTCAACTTTACCCAACACCTATGTTGACTTCAGTGATACACAAGAAGGAGGTGCTGCCAAGTCATGTAAATACAGACCTTGAGCACCACTACAATTTTGTCCCCATTGCCTCAGAGACATTTGGTGCCTCGGGTAAAAGTGCTAGTTTTTTGAAGGAGTTGGGGTCCAAGCTAATTGAAGCAACTAGAGACCCTAGAGCTGCCAGTTTTTTCTTTCAGCGAAAAGCTTTCAGCTTTCACAATTTTCAAGACACTTTCCTCCGTTTTATGAGCCGTTGAAAAGAAGTTCCTGTAAAATGTCTAATAGGGGGTACAAGTGCTGCATTAGTTGACTCTTCAGAGGTTGCATGGTGTCTTTTATGACGTCATAAAAAGAAAGGCGAAACGCTATGCAACCTCTTAACAACCTCTGAAGAGTCAACTAACACAGCACTTGTACCCTCTATTAGACCGTTTTACAGGAACTTCTCTTCGACAGCTCATAAAACGGAGGAAAGTGTCCTGAAAGATATTAATAGGAACGTTATCCCTACAGACAAAAATCAGATGATAAAATTTATTACAAAAACAAGAAAACGTCGAACCTACTCAAGAAAAACTCTCCAGACACCAAGCAGAAGGCTTTGAAAGAAACCAAAGTCGTCTATGCCTTCACATGCTCACTTGGGGACTGTCAGCCCCAAAGATCTCAGTATATAGACAAAACGACAACGTCTCTCCCTCTAGGCGATTAACAATGCACAAACAACAGGGCTCCTTCAAGGAACACATAATCATCTCACACAACCAAACTGTCACCAGAGAAATCTTAACAAGCCACAGAAATCATCGATAGATACAGCGATAGCAGGAGACTCGACATCAGCGAGGCACTACACATCAAAAAGTCAACACCAGCAATCGACAGCCAATTAACACAACTATATTCTACTTACTTCAAGACCACGAACCAACACAGAAGCAGCAAGAGAAAATATGGGCCAACAGGCCTTCTGTAGTTACTTACTTTCATTCTCATGAAAAATGGGCCAATAGGCCTTCTGTAGTTACTGTCATTCTCATGTTCTCACAAGCAATTCATATCCATTGATTCGTGTCACCTCACCCAAAAACATTTGTCATAATACCTTACCTAAAACGAATATAAGCATGAAATGATATGTGTAAACCTGTCTTTGACCATGCTAAACGCGTTTTTGGCTAAAATCGCCTTCATCAGAACAAAGTAGAATGAAGATGGAAACCTTTTGTTGGTCAGACCTTATATCCACCAGGGCAAATCACCTGACCACCAAGAAAAGGTGAAGGAAAGGAAATATAAGAAAGACGGTAACTGCAGAAGGCCTATTGGCCCATTCAACGCAGTTCCTATTAACATCAATAACTGGAAGATAAATTTAAAGTGCCAAACAGGTTAAATAGATGGTATATTGTATTGTAGCGTGTACATATCCAATACAATAAGTCCATGTTAATTAAGACTGCGCCCTCGTCTGAAGCAGGTTGTCTGTACTCCATCCCTTGCAATGAGTGTGCATGTGTTTACATCAACTAGACTGGTAAAGTTCTTTCTTCACAACTAAAACATTCATATGCTATTTGTACAGCCCAGCACTCCGGAGCCTTGTATTTACATTCCAGTTTATGTGATCATTCTATCGACTTCAGAGGGGCGAAATGTATTGTTAAAAGTAAGGGCATTGTTGAATGAATTGTCCCCTCAGATCAAACAATGTAACAAAAGCCTTAATGTAAGACCTGGCATGTATAAATTAGATCCCCATATAAGCTTCAATATAGGACATCAATACAATATAGCATCCATTTAACCCCCTTTTGTACCTTTTATCTGTAGGTTTCCTCCCCCTTTCATTGTATATATGTCAATAGGTCCTTATTATTATTATTATTTTCTTGGGGGTCAGGTGACCTACCCTGGCAGGTATAGTGGTCTGCCTTCCACTTTTCTTTCTTCATTCTAAAAATGCTCTGTGGAAGACAAGTTGAGCAGAATACACGTTTAACATTCTCAATTTTTCACGTGTGGTTTACCGCATACTTGGATCAGTGTTTTTGTAATCGTCATTGCATATGCATTTTATATATATAATGTATACTGTATATATACTGTATATAAATTTACACCATAATGAAAAAAATCTTGAGGGGAACTAATAAAGTGGATAGAGACTACAGTATTTAAATTAAAGAATTAGGACTAATGGACATCTGTGTTTGCTGGATATGCAACCGAGTCGATGTAAGGAAGTTCTTGTTCCCTGTGCAGGTTATAGGAAAGTAGAATGCACTGAAGGAAGTGATTGTTGAAGCCAATTCCATCCACAACTTTAAAAGAAACATAATAAAAATGAAAATCTTGAGAGAAAATTATCGTATAAGATATAAATGGCTAGGAGGCAGGACATAAAATATCACTCCCTCGTAGTCACAGATAGGCAAGCAGTAGACTGGTGGCAATAGCAAAGTTCATTGCAGAAGCAGCCATTAATTAGACCACAAGTTCAAAGGCTGCCGTTACTAATGTAAAGGGGGAGAAAAAAGGCTCTTCCAGGTGAAAATGATTCGCGCACGTGCCTGCCATATATATAAATCTGAGGGGCGAAGATCAATAAAATATGCTTAAATAAGAAAAGATCACTTTTATTCCTCTCCATCTACCACCAAGCCCATCCAGGTTAAGATGCAGAGCATAAACCCCAGGAATAGTAAACAAAGGTCACCAGTGAGGAGCCAGATGACATACCAATTGTGTGCCAACTCAAAAATGCTCACTAGACCCTAATCCAACTAGAGAAGCTAGCAAAGTCAATGAATATAAATGTGCCACAATCCAATTCCAGTTTTATCACCATCCCTCACTAAACAAGATCATTGCTCCATCCTTCCAGGAACTACTGCTCCTAGGAAATTATCAATTTCCCAATGAAGGAATAAAATCAATCTGCAGGCTTCCACACATGGAAGAGATACAAGAATGAGCCATCTTGGAGTCATTCCAGGTTGGACCGACTATTCTTCCTTGCATTCATATGACCTGATGTGGGACATTTGAAAAGAACCCTGTTGCACAAGCACAAAATGTCAAACAGATCCAAGCACACTTCTGTCTATGGAAACGGTAGAATCTTACCCAAGAGATCAACCTCGTGGTTGATCTGCCTTGACGGCCAGGGTCTAGTCATGTGCACACGGAAAACAAATCTACATTAATATTATTTGGTGGACAAAAAATATATTTCTAGCAATAATTGTATATTAGTATTTTTCACTAAACCAAAAATGTAATACTGTACTGTACTTCTATTTACTGTATAGTAGTATAAGATTTCACCAACAAAGCAACCGAGGTTTGGTCAGATGCCACTGTAAAGTGCTCTACAGATAACATTTTCGACATTATAAAACTTTATTTCATTAATAACTATCACCGTCATGTATATTCTTCGCTGTGCTGCTAAAATAAGCCTTGAATGACACCAACATTACTTGAAAACATAAAATGAATAGTTCTAACCTTTAGTGATAAAACCAAGAATAGGACAAGAGATGTTTGCACCACACAAAACGTAATGTAAACACCACACAAAACATGACATGACCACCACACAAAAGGACGATATGTCATAAATTAGAAGTACTATATTCATTGTAAAGACCTTAAAATGCATTTTTCTCTATGAATAACATTTTCAACTTTAAGACTTAATAAAAACTTCAGTTTCTGACCGATTCTCACCATTTTTACACATGTACAAAGTTCTTAGTTCTAAGGTTTCTTCCAAATCGTTTAGTCATATAGCCATGAAGTTTGGAGTTATTAATATTTTGCGTATAAATTTGGCACATACTGTATTTGGATGGCCACATTCAAAAAATGTTTTACAGTAAACTATATTCTTAAACAATAATTCCATCCGAGGAGAATGAACGTTATATGCCATCCTAAAATCATAATGAATAAAATAACAATTGGTGACATTGTAAGATATTTATAGCAATTTGAAATTGTGATTTTTTGTTTTTTTCTTTTAACTTTTTTTCTTTTCATGGTATGATGTTGATCCATTATTAAAAGTTGGAGATGCACATGCACCGGGCCCCTTAAGCCAGTAATATCATTAAGAACACGCCTATTGCCTATTCCACCAGTAGCTGTTATACTGGCTACTGCAACTAATGAACACCAATGAACAATTGTGATTTTTTTTTAAGCATCCTGTCACAATACTCCTGGTGACAAAACTACTGTCTTGTAAAACTTAGTTTAAATAATGTAAACAGGTACCTAAAGTTTGCCCTACTCTACATTTACACTATACAAAATATTACATCAAAATATAAATATTCTAACAAGCTCAGTAGTGACATTATAGTAATATAAACAGTTATCCCTTAACACTAAAAGAAATATTTAAGCACATGTTATACTGCACCTATACAAAAATTTGGATTGTTACTCGCCCATTTCAATAATAAACATATTTACTAAGACCTAAGCTTCTGGGTATTTTAATTAAATAACCATGGAATGTACAACTATGGCACATAAAAAAACAACAACGTTGAATGTAATGAAATGCCAGTTTCTAGGTGAGCCCCGGAGGCTTGCTGAAGCTATTCCACCGATATAGTGCTATCTAATTTTAGGTCATCAGTCACAGATTTCTTGTTGCCTACCGGAGGACCAAGAGCCAGAACTCTGCCCCCTCAGAGGCACAGGGAACAATATCCTACGAAAACATTACATTGAAAGTATGCCATACTTGCCATCTACTGGGAAAGGCACCCAGAAAGAGAGGCAAACCAAAACAGACCACTATCTGGTCTCGTCTGATTTGTAACCTACGTCCTCAAAAGAGCAAAAGAACTTCCCCAGAAATAAAAGAAACAAACACTTCGTCCAACTAGCCCTCCCCTATTTAGTGATAAGAAGCGAAAATATTTGGTATGGGATGCCAATCCAGAAAAGTCATGAGAGAAAGGACAATACTGTACAACCCGGTCTGACACCTTACCTTCAGGTTACCTTGAGGTGCTTCCGGGGCTTAGCGTCCCCGCAGCCCGGTCATCGACCAGGCCTCCTAGTTGCTGGACTGATCAACCAGGCTGTTGGACGGGGCTGCTCGCAGACTGACGTATGAGTCATAGCCTGGTTGATCAGGTATCCTTTGGAGGTGCTTATCCAGTTCTCTGACACTGATGAAAGAAGAGAAGAAGAGAAAGAAAATGGCAGAAAGACCACCAAGAAACTTCATACTGTCGCCGAGACAAAGACTGCAGGTGGGACACTAACTATGAAACCACCTATCAATATACAAATGGCGACACACCAGAGATCTGCACAGTCCCGCTTTAAAACTCAAAACGGGCGAGACACCCACTTGCGACACGAGGTCGTTCCGATTATGTCCAAGTGAACCCACTCCGAGAAGACTTGACAGATGGACCCAAAACGAGGCCTGCCTCACCAGATCCAACCCCCCAAAGGGGGAAAGGTCTGCCCAACATGTCTTGCAAGACACGACCTAAAAAGTCCACGAATCATGGAACTAGGCGTGGGCAAACAGAGCCAGCCTCCCTCCCATTGCCCCATTAACGTGGTGACTCCACGAAAGGGATGACACGAACCCTGAGACCAACTTGCAGAGTGAACACAGCGTCGACCAGATAAAGAAGGCACCAGGGACACCTCCGACTCCGAAACTGGCAGCATAGGCCTACCTCGACTCCACAAAGCCCTGATTCTTGGCCTGAAACCCTTCCGAGAGGGCCAAAAGCAACTGCCCCAAAGAATCAACAGATCAGAAATATGCCAGCAACTAGCTGAAGCTGCCGACAAAAACTAAGAAACACAGTCCTCCAGGAAGAAGAGCCAGGGCCTAAGCTGAATCCAACAAGAGCCAGCACAGCCTGTCGATACACGAGAGAAGAGGCATAAAACATAGAAACCGCCTCCCAGAGGATCGGCGCAAACAACTTTAGCAACGAGGCCTGGTCGAGGACAGGGACCCTAAGCCCGAAACCATCTCAAGGTAAGGCAGACAATGCAGAAGCAGCCAAGACCAAGACCCCCCAGCCAAGGGTCCCATATGCCTGCATCCTCTAAAAGCCAATCTGAAGACAGCTCAAGAAGACCAAAGAAATGCAAAACAGTCCAAATAGTCCAAGTGGGTCATATTGTCTAGCCTACCTTTCTGGTGGTATCCCAGGTCAATGGCAGACATGACAAAAACTAAATGTAGTGCTCATATGGCCATTTGCTACCCTGCACCTCTCTTGAGTGCACCAGTTTCTGGCACTTGTCTCCGGTAAGTTCTCGTACTCCAGAGAACTGATTGCACCAAACTATGGTACATATCAGTTTGATAGCTTCTGGAAGCCAACTATGCACCCTCCCCCCCCCCCCCACAGAAAAACTTAAATATTCCTAGGCCTAGTATAGCACATAATTGGCATAATCAATTATGCTAATTAATTGGCATGATTAATTAACATAGTATATAATCGGCACTATAGTAATAGTGCCAATTTCTACTTTCTAATTTTGTTGTGCATCAGTATATATACAGTACTATGGTCGTCATCGTTATTATAAGTGCTACCAAAACAGAAGGATGGGCTGTGTGAGGTTGTATATTATAATATATATATAATTATGCATTTCACAAGGCACTCTTTTCAAATGTAAGGAGATGTAAATTGAGAAATATAACTCCTAAATACAATATAATACAATATACAGTTGTGTGTGTGTGTGTAAACTAAAGTCTTTGAAAATGTAATAAGTTATTACAAAACGCGTTCAAGCGTCGCGTCAGACTAGAAATAAAAATGAATTTTGAAGAATTGATTTTTCAGTTACCATCGACAGTAAAAAGAAACATAAGAAATATTGAGAAAATTCGTGTTAGAATTGTTAATCTTACTTTTTCGGTCATATTTAATAACATGTTTATATACTGTATATATATTGAAAGGTTAATAATAATAATTCATGTACATTAAAAATAAAGTTAGCAGGTAAAATATAAATAGCATTTAATTCAAGAAAAGAATAGAAGCAGAAGAAAAGATGGAGAAATAATAAGCTAAGGAAGGAGACAAGGGGGGCTTAGCTCACTGGCTACCAGTGATCCAAGTTGGCCCATTTCACTTGCCCCCCCCCCCTCACTATCCTCATTATTCTTCTATCTACACTACTCATATCTCATCAGCTTAATCTCTTATGCACACTCATTCCACTATCACTTCACTCATTCCTTATTTTATCAATTTCATTAAATTTGAGTGGTTGCTATTTTATATCTATTTAAACCTCTTATTCCCTCTCACTGTGTCCACTTAGGATCGATCATTGTTCTATTAATTAGGACATTCTTCTATATTATCTGCATAGATTTTTCCAATTGTCTTTTCTTCCAATTAGGTGGCATGAACTCTTGCAATCCATTACATTTTCCTTTGTCAGACCTAGTGAGATAACAGAGGATGGTATTATTCCACCTTAAACTTCCAATTAGCGTGTGACAAATTGCCACAATGAACTTTACATGGTAAGCATTTATTTTGAATTAAGTAATACTATTTTATTTGTTTTCAGAGCTTGCAATGTAAAGTTCAGAGATAGAAATATCACCACACGCGCGCATGTACACACACACACACACACACACACACACACACACACACTTAAATTTTGTTCCAATTCTTATTTAAGAAGTTTCCTTCATCCATAAAATGCTCCAAATTTTTAATGTCATACAAGCGACAATTTATATAAAAAAATTTAATTAACAAAATTTAATGCTGCATTAGTTAAAAAAAAAAAGGGAAAAATTTCTTTATACATTAAAAATAAAAAATATAAAAGTGTGTTCAAACTTTAGCAGCATCATTCATTAAAGTACTATATAATTAAAAAGGATGCATTCATCAACAATTGGTTCATCTGTGACATCCATCAGTGACTATGCAGCACACAATGAAGACCCACTGGGTCCCACATCACAAGCCCTTGCATACTACATCCTGCCAAGCAACAAAACCCCACACACCAGAATCACATGCCCACCAGGAAACCCCCAGCCCACTGATGTCATCCACTTGCATGCCACCTACCTGCCAAAATAGGCGAGTTGCACGTCCAATGGGACCTAACGACCAACTTCAGAAAGCACAATTTTTAACTAGATTATTTGCTAAGAACTGAGTGAGCTCAGACCTATGACATGTTAACCTTTAGAATGTAGAAATAAATTACACTTTAAGCTAATCGTTATATGGGAATTTGACTTTACATATGAAATTTTAATGGGATTATTAAACCATTTGTTGTTGACATAAAACAACTTGTATACAGAATTAATTTCTCACTGCAACTACCACATTACTTAAAAACCCAGCATTGAATGCAATGAAATGCCTCTTTCTCGGTGGGCCTCTGTGGGCCCCCTGTAATTAGCAGCAGTGAGATAGCTCCCCACACGAGTCACATTTGCATTACAGTCCGTGAAAGCCAACCGGAGACTAGCCGTCCAAAACCTGGCCTTCTAGGCGCATAGTGTAGTGAAATTAACCCCTGCACGGAACAAATTGTATTTGTACCCTGCTGGGGTTATTTATTTGTTTATACTGTATATGTTTATATCAACCTAATAGCCAGAATGCACTACTTGGCCTACTATGCAAGGCCTGACTTGCCTAATAAACAGTATTTTCTTATGCTATATACTGTATTTTTCTAAACAAAAAAAAAATCTTTTGAAATGATAAATCTTTCCATTACTTTATGTATGATTAATTTTTCTTAATTTGAGTTAAAACTAATGAATAAGTGACCAAACCTAATCAGTCTTAACCTGACCTAAACTAACATAACCAAGTCATTAATTCAAGTTCTTAAACAAAATTATAATAATAATTCAAATTAACCAATTAGATTTTTTTTTTTAAATAACAAAATTCATTCTGCCTATTATGCAAAATGGGGCCTTGCAAACTAGGCAGAGTAGTGTGTTCTGGCTATTAGGTACATTAAATATTACATTACATTATATTACAGTATATTACACACACACACACACACACACATTTGTTTAGTCATTTGTTTACCCACCAGAAATATGGAAGACGGTGAATGTGGTCCCATTAAACAAAAAGGGCGACAGACATGAGGCACTGAACTACAGGCCAGTGTCTTTGACTTGTATACCATGCAAGGTGATGGAGAAGATCGTGAGAAAAAACCTAGTAACACTACTGGAGAGAAGGGACTTCGTGACAAATTGCCAACATGGGTTCAGGGAGGGTAAATCTTGCCTGACTGGCTTAATAAAATTCTATGACCAGGTGATAAAGATTAAGCAAGAAAGAGAAGGCTGGGCGGACTGCAGTTTCTTGGATTGTCAGAAAGCCTTTGATACGGTACCGCATAAGAGGCTGGTACATAAGCTGGAGAGACAGGCAGGTGTAGCTGGTAAAGTGCTCCAGTGAATAAGGGAGTATCTAAGCAATAGGAAGCAGAGAGTTACAGTGAGGGGTGAGACCTCAGATTGGCATGAAGTCACCAGTGGAGTCCCACAGGGCTCTGTACTCAGTCCTATCTTGTTTCTGATATATGTAAATGATCTCCCAGAGGGTATAGATTCATTTTTCTCAATGTTTGCCGACGATGCCAAAATTATGAGAAGGATCAAGACAGGAGGATTGCTTGAGGCTTCAAGAAGACCTAGACAAGCTGAAGGAATGGTCGAACAAATGGTGTTAAAGAGTTTAACCAAAGCAAATGTAATGTAATGTAATGATGATAGGTGTAGGGAGCAGGAGGCCAGATACAAGATATCATCTTAGACAAAGTTGAGCATTTGCCAAGTAGATAATGTACAAAAAATTGGAAAGCGTTTGAGCAAGTTTGAGAAACTGAGTTTCCCGGCCCCTTAAACCAACATACAGTACTGTACTTTACCAACTATTACTGTATGTATATAATTATCCACAAGTAGAAAAGATGTGTGACACAGAAATCTGGCTAACTAGATGGGAGAAAGGGAAGGCATTTTAATTTTTAACAATCAAAATAAATAAAGATAAGAAAAAATTTAGTAAATACTGTATTTTAGATGTTCCACTGTTAAAGAAAATTAGAAAAAAATGTTCGGTTGCTCAGATTTGAAGAGCAACCGCTCTTCTTTGTAATCTGGCAGTTTACAAGAATGCAAGCGGTATTCCAAAGAAAAAGTAAAATTTTTATGTTATATGATATTTTTGATACCAAAGAAATCCTATTTATGCATCATTCTAATGTGTAAACTTGTAAAAATATCTACAGTATCTTATTTTCTATAAGAATAACCAGTCCAATAATAAAAAGCCACATTTCTAATAAGCCATAATTTTGGAATATATATGACTTTCATATGTAAGTACATAGTACTTTACCCTTTTCCATCACAAAAGAAAGTACAGTATCAAAATATGCATACACTCACTTTTATTAACTACAGTATCATCTTACTTCTTTTGCTCCCAAGCATCTCACTTTTATTCTCACACTATCAAATACAATGCTTGAGTAAAACATTTACACATGTACACTTCTTACTATACAAAACAAGCTGTGACAGAAAATCTGATGAAATGGAAAGGTTTTAATCCAGTAAGTGATCAGACGCAATGAAAATGACCACAAATGGAGTCTAGGCAAATGAGAAATTCCCACTAGACCGGATTACAATACCTAACAAAATTACAAATTAATTCAACAAAATAATGTTAGTAAAAATATACTTCAGCAAGTTATTTTGGTCTAAAAATTTGCACGAACATTCTTTTATTATTTCACTAATGAACACATAATTACGGTAAAGTGGAAATGGCTACAATCATGAGTATTGGGGGGGGGTGTCATTATGTTTGAGCATGTTAACACCAGTCAGTACTAGTACCATTCTCTAGTCGCTCCGTTTACCGAAATTTAGCAATAATGTATAGCCATGACCAATATCCAAACAGATTTGTTCTTTTTTATTTTTAATGAATTACTTATGTCAACAAGTTCATTTCAAATGTACAGTACTTGCAGATTTTTTAAAGAATACACACCTAACATCACAATGAAAACATGCCAGAATTTTTTTACCAAACAAATCTCTTTCTTAAATGGAACTTAAGTGTTTTTTTTTATCATTCGAGTTCATTAAGTTACAAAACATAACTTGGAGAATATTTATGAACTTGAAAGTAAATCCTAATATAAACCAAAAGTTTAGGAGATTGCATAGAAGAACCAATAAATTTTAAACCAAAAGAAAAGCTTGCAAAGAAAAATAAAAGCTAGTAAAAATGTTTTTCAATATACTGTTTATTAAACATAAAAACACTAACTGCTAAGTGTTTCCTATTTAATATGGAAACTCATGCTTTGTTATTTTTTTTTAGAAACTAAAAGCAAATCTAAATACATTAAAATATTCACTGTACCTGTCAAAAATTCGAGCCTCCTTCAAAACATTGCCAAGATTGATGTATGCGTCAAGGAAATTGGGATCAAGTGCAACAGCTTTTTCAAAGTGATGAATGGCCAACCAAATTTCTCCCTGAGCATTGAAGACACAACCAAGGTTGCTCCAAGCCACAGCAAAGTCTGGTCTTGTCTCAATGGCCTTCAAGTAACATGCCTGGATAATTGAGGAAAGGGAAGAAGAAAAAATAAAGATCAGAGTTTACACAAGAAAGGAAAAAAACCGCCCTACTCGCTCGCCTAGTGCGCCGCAGCCTAAACGCTCGCTTGCGACTCGACTTCTCCGCCAGAGCTGATGGGTGCCGAGAGGTTTGAAGCTCACTGACAAAATGCAAGATTCAGCTTATCAAGCCAAAAGTCATTACAGTATTATGAATTCTGTGCACACACATAAGCAGTGACAACGAAAAAGTCCGCCCTATCGCGTGCACGCGCTTTCGCCCTACCCTACGCAAGCGCTGCCCTGGTTTTCTGAAACATCTTGACTCATGAAATGTGTCAGCCTCCAACAGTTATTAGAAACCCTTAAATTTCCCAAGTATCAACAACAAAAATTTACCCATAACTTGCAATAACCCAAATATTTTTACAACCCATGAAAAAATCTGTTTTGGAGGCTAACTGCTTTTCTTGATGAGGGCATAAGCTTAGTAATGACTTTTTTCCAGATAAATTATAACCATACCCGAATAGGACGCGTGCCCCTAATATTAAACTTTCCCCTGAGGAGCTCCTTCAGCTTTCCCTCATAATACAAACCCTTATATGGCGCTTCACGGCAGGTCCACCTACATCTTAAGTGCTCCACGAATAACGAAGGCTTCTTCAAGGCGACCTCTGCAGAGGAGTAGGGCTGTACAGCCTCAACATCTATTACGACCAAGGGAAGAAAAGTAAAAACAAATCTGATTAGTGTGGCTTGCAGTAACAGCTCTTGTCACGGTTCTGTACCAGGATGCCTGGGGTTTCTGGAGTTGCAGCAAAACTGGCTTTACCTTTTTGTAATAAAGCTCATTCCTCTCTGAATTATGTGTGGTTTTAATGGTCTTCTTCCATGCAGTGGTCTTTCTTCCTCTGTATGTCTAGATAGAAGCAGTATGATAACATGAACACTCCAAACACAAAGCACAAATAAAATTCCATCGACTGCCAAAACAGATGTGCAATGGTACTTAAACGAAAGCCCAAGCATCAAGGTGCATTTTCTTCACAGTTCAGAAACTCAAGATACAATCTGCATCTCTATTTCACTGTTTAAGGAAACTATTGACAAAGTCTGAGAGGAAATATGGAATAGCAAAAACC
>NC_091240.1:13299989-13314989 GCF_040958095.1 Procambarus clarkii | reverse complement strand
CACTGGCCGAGGGAGGTCAAGTATTTAAGTGTGTCAATAACCTTAAAGGGGTCAAGTAAGAATGAATTGCATTCATTCTTATGGGTCACATTAAAAAACCAGTGTTGAATGTAATGAAATGCCAATTTCTAGGTAACCACCAGTGGCACTCTGAAGCTGCTATCTCCGACAGTTTGCCACACTACTAGGTCCCATCAGAGTTCTACTGGCCTACTGGGGAACCATGAGCTACAGCCAGGCCCCCTCACACAGGCATACGGAGTACTGGCAATCTTGATACAAATTCCACTGTATTCATGTCTGCTATCACTCAGAGAAAGAGAGAAAGAAAGAAAGAAAGAGAAAGAAAAAGAAAGAAAGAGAAAGAAAAAGAAAGAAAAAGAAAAAGAAAGAAAGAGAAAGAAAAAGAAAGAAAAAGAAAAAGAAAGAAAGAGAAAGAAAAAGAAAGAAAGAGAAAGAAAGAGAAAGAAAGAGAAAGAAAAAGAAAGAAAGAGAAAGAAAGAGAAAGAAAAAGAAAGAGAAAGAAAAAGAAAGAGAAAGAAAAAGAAAAAGAAAGAGAAAGAAAGAGAAAGAAAAAGAAAGAGAAAGAAAAAGAAAGAGAAAGAAAAAGAAAGAGAAAGAAAAAGAAAGAGAAAGAAAAAGAAAGAGAAAGAAAAAGAAAGAGAAAGAAAAAGAAAGAGAAAGAAAAAGAAAGAGAAAGAAAAAGAAAGAGAAAGAAAAAGAAAGAGAAAGAAAAAGAAAGAGAAAGAAAAAGAAAGAGAAAGAAAAAGAAAGAGAAGGAAAAAGAAAGAGAAGGAAAAAGAAAGAGAAAGAAAAAGAAAGAGAAAGAAAAAGAAAGAGAAGGAAAAAGAAAGAGAAGGAAAAAGAAAGAGAAAGAAAAAGAAAGAGAAAGAAAAAGAAAGAGAAAGAAAAAGAAAGAAAAAGAAAGAGAAAGAAAAAGAAAGAAAAAGAAAGAGAAAGAAAAAGAAAGAGAAAGAAAAAGAAAGAAAAAGAAAAAGAAAAAGAAAAAAAGAAAAAGAAGGAAAGAAAGAAGGAAAGAAAGAAAGGAAAGAAAGAAAGAAGGAAAGAAAAAGGAAAGAAAAAAAACGGCCGACCGGATAGCACACTGGACTTGTGATCGGGTGGTCCCGGGTTCGATCCCGGGCGAGAAACAATGGGCAGAGTTTCTTTCACCCTATGCCTCTGTTACCTAGCAGTAAAATAGGTACCTGGGTGTTAGTCAGCTGTCACGGGCTGCTTCCTGGGGGTGGAGGCCTGGTCGAGGACCGGGCCACGGGGACACTAAAGCCCCAAAATCATCTCAAGATAACCTCAAGAAAGAGAAGGAACGAAAGAGAAAAAGAGAAAGAAAGAACATAAGAACAAAGGCAACTGCAGAAGGCCTATTGGCCCATACGAGGCAGCTCCTATATATAACCACTCATATACATGTCCAACCCGCGCTTGAAACAATCGAGGGACCCCACCTCCACCACGTTACTGTGGTAATTGGTTCCACAAATCAACAACCCTGTTACTGAACCAGTATTTACCCAAGTCTTTCCCAAATCTAAACTTATCCAATTTATACCCATTGTTTCGTGTTGTCTTGTGTTGATACTTTTAATACCCTATTAATATCCCCTTTGTTATGTCCATTCATCCATCATGTCATCCCTAACTCTTCGCCTTTCCAGTGAATGCAACTTAACACTTTGGCGCTTTCCAGCAGACCGTCGTCGGCACCAATATTATTAATCATACCGCACGCGTGCCCCTCGCGGGAGTCACAAGCAAAAATATTTGTATAAAATCCATTTATTATCCATGGGAATAGTTTACAAATGTTTGCCATGAAATTTACGTTTTCTCTAATAGCCGAACAGCTTATAAAAGAAAACGGCGTGGCAGTGAATCATCATGGTAAAACAATTCTATTATTGACACGACGAGTGTAATCGACGTAGTTTTTATATATGTTGCCGGTCGAACGCATCCTTATGTGAACTTTAATACTTATGTTCTTATAGAACATTCTATTGCAAGCACATTGGTACAAAATTGAAATACATACATCGACAAATAATGTCAGGACAGTGAATTGAATATACACTTTTCAAAGCGAGTTTCGCCGATATGCCGCCGCGGGTAACACTTCGGCCACTTCCCACACTGTTTTGGGTGGGCTACGATATTGAATCTATATTTATATGCATATGTCCGTGTAGAGAATTTTATTGCGATTCCAATGATACCACAATTAGCGATGTAGGACAACTGTAGGTTTTGTAGGAATATTAAGAGAGTGGAAACATTTTGTTGCTGTTTGGCGCTCTTGGCTAGTGATCTGAATAGTTTTTTATTTGGTGTTGATAATCCTTATGGTTTGGCGGCATTTTATAGATATGTTCTTATAGACAATTTTATTGCGAACACAGTGATACCAAATTTAAATACGTGCGCCTTGAATTATTATCAGGACAGTCAAAAGAGTGTACACTTTTTCGGTCTTACCGCGTAGGCGCACGAAGCGCCGAAAGCATCTAGGGTATGCTTTTTTTTGAACGCCGAGAGCGCGAAAGTGTTAAGCTTTGCTAATCTTTCTTCATATGAAAGATTTCTAATTTGGGGGAATTAGCTTAGTCATCCTACGCTGGACACGTTCAAGTGAATTTATATCCATTCTATAGTACGACGACCAAAACTGAACTGCATATTCTAAATGGGGCCTAACCAGAGCTAGATATAGCTGAAGAACCACACCAGGTGTCTTGTTACTAACACTTAGATTAATAAATCCCAGTGTCCTATTTGCCTTATTATGAACATTCATGCATTGATCCTTTTGTTTTAAATTCTTACTAATCATAACTCTCAGATCCCTTTCGCAATCCGACTTCGTCGGATCGACGAAGAAAAAGAAAGAAAGAAAAAAAACACTTTGCTTTAAATGAGAACTGTCAAAAGGACTCCCCAACAATGTCAACAAATGATCATAGTGAACAGTTTTATTGCGAATCTTGCTCTGGCACCTTGCTGTGTTTTATTGCAGTGAACAGTGGTGCCGGTGGTATTATATTGCTCTCATGGCACCTACCAATGAACTAAGAAAAAACATTGTTCAGATCATTGCTTTCAAGGAATGAGGCTGCCAAAGTAAGGAAAATAAGTTAATTGCCGGGTGTATCCAAGTTAACACGATTAAGTATTGTATGCGTTTCTGAGGGGGGAAACAGTGGTGACACACCATCAGAGAAACAATGGTCTGGTCATATAAGGAAGACTTCATCAAGGTCTACTTTGGTGTAACATGAAGGGTACTTCTTTAACCCTTCAATTGCGCATCGCATCATATGATGCTTTGACCGACTTGCAGTAAATTGCGCATCGCATCATATGATGCTTTGACCGACTTGCAGTAAACTGCGCATCGCATCATGTGATGCTTTGGAGTACTACGCAAGATTTAAACGGCCCGCAGATACACGGGGTTCACCACACCTTCATCAGGGCTCTTGTAAACAGACGCCATTTTTAAAAAAAATCGTGGACCAAACTCCCGGGTGTTATTGGCCTCAGTATTGAGTGAGCAACCAAGCCTGATGCACGCAGCATGAGCTAACAGCACTGCTGTTCAGCTTGTGACCACAGCATCGCCTAAAAATGCCATAATATACTTGTTCATGCTATTATGTAGCGATGATATTATTACAGAAGACCCCTGACTGTGATAAAACTGACCAGGGCTCTGATAATAGCAGGATTGTGGCGATATTTGGCGCTGTGCACCATGGAGGGAGGAGTAATGCTGTGGGAGGGAGGATGGTGGCGTTGTCTTTTGAGTGTGTGTGGCCACCTTTTATTGACTGCACTCGCCATACCAGCTTAGTGGTTCGCTATGGTGAACACAAATGTAGATACTTATATATAACTTATATAAAGAATTATTTGGAGTTAAAGTTACATTACCAAAAAAATAGTTATAGAGTTTTCAGTTATATATAACGTGTGTATAGTGTGAGATAACAGTGAGAGTAGGAGGTTGGGAGCCGCCATTTTGGTGAGGGAGGAGCGTTGTCTGCAGGGCTTATCATGTTGTTTACTGATGACCACGATGGTCTTTGGGCACCATACCAGTTTACTTGTACAAGTATGGTGAATAAAACAGGTAGATATTTATATATAATGTGTGTATATAGCGTAATAACACCACAAACAGTATTGTTGTAGGAGAAATATTAGTGTGTCTAGCCTTGAGAGTGGCCGCCACCAGCTGACTGTGTGAGTAGCTACGTCTTTATGCCTTTACTCACCATACAAGCTTAGATGTACAGTTATGGTGAACAAAACATGTAAATACTTATATATAACGTCTGTATATAAAAGCAAAAACAGTATGGTGGGTGGAGAATGGTGGCAAGTCAGGTGAGGTGAGGTGAGGGGAGGGAGGGAGTGGCAGCCAGTGGCAGCCAGTCACTGCCTGCCACTGCCACTCAGCATACCAACTTAGTGGTTCGTCATGGTGAACAAAACATGCAGATACTTATATATAACCTGTGTATATAGTGTAATAACCGACAAAGTATTTGTTCACTGTTTGATGTACATAATTGAATCAACAATATGCACACCATATTTTTGAGTACAGCGATGATTCACTCATTTTATTATATAAATATATCACACTACACACTATTGAATAATATTACAGCAAAAATACAACAAAAAATCAATCAAAGACATTGAAATAATTAGGTAATTATCTCTTTGTGGAAACTCTGGCCTGACAGCTGGCGATCAACACACCACCTGGGACGCACGCTCAGTCAGCGCCCGATTTTTGCCAGAATTCCCCGCCCTATAGCGGGCAATATATGCCACTTACGATTTTTTTATTATTTTTCCTGTGATCAGTGAACACAAATTAACAGGTTAGGAAGAAAAAAAAATATATTTTTTTTTTATATGCGCCTGTGGGTGTCAAATGGTATATAGCTATGCGCCATTTAAGGGTTAATGAACTAAACAAAGTTCACAGACCTTGAAGACATCTTGAGACGATCAGACCGATGTTTCTGTGATTACGTGTCACCACTGTTTCCCTATCAGAAATGTGCACAATACTTCCTCATGTCTAATTGGCTACACCCACCACCTACCTTATTTTCATTACTCTGGCAGCCTAATTCCTTTAAAACAATGATTTCTTTGCTTAATTCTTTGGTATGTGCCACAAGAACTACACTACCAACACCCCTGTTAATAGCAATAAAACATGGCAAGGTGCCAGAGTGAGATGCACAAGACAACTGCTCACTATGAATGCCTGGGACAACTAGGCCTCCCAGCCATGTGACTCCAGGGAGCACACCACAATGTCATGTACTGGACACACATGCATGTCTACAATATTTCACCTACAAGACCATCATTCTTTTTTTGCCATTAGTATGCACCACCTCAAGGAGGCCGGCACATACATTTGACTAATATACATATGCTGTGTGTGTGTGTACTCGCCTAGTTGTGCTTGCAGGGGTTGCGCTTTAGCTCTTTGGTCCCGTCTCTCAACTGTCAATCAACTGGTGTACAGATTCCCGAGCATACTGGGCTCTATCAAATCTACATTTGAAACTGTGTATAGAGTCTGCCTCCACCACATCACTGCTTAATGCATTCCATTTGTCAACTACTCTGACACTGAAAAAATTCTTTCTAATGTCTCTGTGGCTCATTTGGGTACCAAGTTTCCACCTGTGCCCCCTTGTTCGTGTTCCACTCGTTGCAAAGAGTGTCTTTGTCCACCTTGTCAATTCCCCCCGAGAATTTTGTAGGTGGTTATGTCTCCCCTTACTCTTCTGTTTTCCAGGGATGCGAGGTTCAGCTCCCTTAGCCTTTCCTTGTAGCTCATACCTCTCAGTTCCAAGACGAGTCTGGTGTCATACCTTTGAATTTCTATAACTTTGTCTTGTGTTTAACTGGGTATGGACTCCAGGCTGGAGCTGCATATATGAGGATTGGTCTAACATAAGTGGTATACAAGGTCCTGAACGATTCTTGACAAGTTTCTAAAGGCAGTTCTTATGTTGGCCAATCTAGCATATGCCGCTGATATTTTTTTGATGTGGGCTTCTGGGGACAGGTTTGGTGTGATATCAACCCACATCTCTCTCTCTCTCTCTCTCCCCAACTCTTGCAGGATTTCACCTCCCAGATGGTATCTTGTGTGCCTTCAGCTCCCTTCACCTAATTTCATTACTTTATACTTTCCCGAGTTGAACTTTAGCAGCCATTTTCTAGACCATTCCTCCAGTTTGTCCAGGTCGTCCTGTAGTCTCTTATCTTTATCTGTCTTTATTCTTTTCATAATTTTTGCATCATCAGCAAACATCGAGAGGAATGAGTGTATACCCTCTGAATATACAAGATCGTTTACATATATTAGAAACAGGATAGGTCCAAGTACAGAGCCCTGCGAGACTCCGCTCGTGACATCTCGCCACTCTGATGTCTCCCCTCTCACAGTAACTTGCTGTTTCCTATTGCTTAGATACTCACTTATCCATCGGAGCACCTTACCTTTTACTCCAACTTTTGTAACTTTTGTGTGCATTTGTGTAGACAGTATATTATATATATTATATAGAATATAAAGCTACTTCTCACCTGCAACTGACCACGTTCTTTGTAGACATTTCCGAGGTTACTGTAGGCCTCTGCTAACATTGGGTTTTGCTTAATTGCTAACATTGAGAAGTGTGCAGATCTGAAAATAGAACAGTACAGATAAAAAACTAAACATGTACATTAGTGTGTGTTTATATTAATTACAATTATTGTAGTGAATCACATAAGCACTAACACCAAGCCTCATCCTATATAAGCATAACATGTGCATATTGCTCGAGTGATATTAGTACCTACAGTATTTCTTTCTAAGGATATCAATGGTTTAATTAAACTGACCTCAATCATTATTAATTTAGTTATTGTAATGGTGCATAACCTCTTCTGGCCTTTCAATATTCAAAACACTTGACACGTAAGTTAGGGTACAAAATTAATTTCTTTGCAACCTTTACCAACATTCATTATTCATGTTTACCGAAATATCATTTACATTCAGAGTAAAAACCATTCAATATTTTTACTTTATTCAATTACAATGCTTACTTATTCAAGCAATATTATTTACCATGATATGTTTCCCAACATAATGCTGGGAAATTATGCAAGGTTCACATCTAGTCAAAGTATAATCATTGATCATTTTCTCAAAGCTCCATGCATATTTAACCTCAAATAAAAATTAAGCAGTATGTATCACTTTGATGTGTTGGATGAAAAACATTTATTAATCAATCTTGAAACTTACTTGTCTAGTCTTCTACACTGAAAGTGAATAGATGATAATAGTAGTAATACAGCCGTGTTAGAAGGATCCTGCCTCCATAGTTGCATGCAGTGCTTCTCAGCATTTTCATAATCTCCCGTCTGATATTCTCTATGAGCTAATTCAGCAAGACCTGTGAACAGAACCAAGCAAGTAAAATACTCTATGGAAAAACATTCATGGAGAACTGTTAACAACAGTAATATATACAAGGATTTAATTATGAAATATTATCTCCAGTAAATTTATGGTTTACCTGTTGTCAGTTTAAGTACAGTACAACATGTCTACATGTTAGGGCATGTAGAAATGATGTACCTTGCAGTACTGCAGTATTACTATTAGTATTACTGTAGTATCCAGTATTATTGGAGCCACTGGCCCAGCCTCACACCACAACAATGAGGGAGCCTGGAGCCCCTGGCCCAGCCTCACACCACAACAATGAGGGAGCCTGGAGCCCCTGGCCCAGCCTCACACCACAACAATGAGGGGGCCTGGAGCCCCTGGCCCAGCCTCACACCACAACAATGAGGGAGCCTGGCGCCCCTGGCCCAGCCTCACACCACAACAATGAGGGGGCCTGGAGCCCCTGGCCCAGCTTCACACCACAACAATGAGGGAGCCTGGCGCCCCTGGCCCAGCCTCACACCACAACAATGAGGGAGCCTGGAGCCCCTGGCCCAGCCTCACACCACAACAATGAGGGAGCCTGGAGCCCCTGGCCCAGCCTCACACCACAACAATGAGGGGGCCTGGAGCCCCTGGCCCAGCCTCACACCACAACAATGAGGGAGCCTGGAGCCCCTGGCCCAGCCTCACACCACAACAATGAGGGAGCCTGGAGCCCCTGGCCCAGCCTCACACCACAACAATGAGGGAGCCTGGAGCCCCTGGCCCAGCCTCACACAACAATGAGGGCAGCCTCACACCACAACAATGAGGGAGCCTAACCCTGGCCCAGCCTCACACCACAACAATGAGGGAGCCTGGAGCCCCTGGCCCAGCCTCACACCACAACAATGAGGGAGCCTGGAGCCCCCTGGCCCAGCCTCACACCACAACAATGAGGGAGCCTGGAGCCCCTGGCCCAGCCTCACACCACAACAATGAGGGAGCCTGGAGCCCCTGGCCCAGCCTCACACCACAACAATGAGGGAGCCTGGAGCCCCTGGCCCAGCCTCACACCACAACAATGAGGGAGCCTGGAGCCCCTGGCCCAGCCTCACACCACAACAATGAGGGAGCCTGGAGCCCCTGGCCCAGCCTCACACCACAACAATGAGGGAGCCTGGAGCCCCTGGCCCAGCCTCACACCACAACAATGAGGGAGCCTGGAGCCCCTGGCCCAGCCTCACACCACAACAATGAGGGAGCCTGGAGCCCCTGGCCCAGCCTCACACCACAACAATAAGGGAGCCTCACCCTGGCCCAGCCTCACACCACAACAATGAGGGAGCCTGGCGCCCCTGGCCCAGCCTCACACCACAACAATGAGGGAGCCTGGAGCCCCTGGCCTAGCCTCACACCACAACAACAATGAGGGAGCCTGGAGCCCCTGGCCCAGCCTCACACCACAACAATGAGGGAGCCTCACCCTGGTAGCTGTACTGGACGCTGGTCTGCGGCACCACACTCATCTTCATCACACTAGACATGAGAGGCGGCGGCTGCGGCTGCGGCAGGAGAGGAGGGGGGGAGGGGGAGGCTGGGGAAGACTGGCGGCGGCTGCGGCGGCGGATGTGCGCGTGGCGGCGGCGGCGGCCTCTACCCGCCGCCGCCGCCCGTGACGTCACCACCACGGGGCCCACCACACTACTCTCACTACTCTCACACTCACCACACTACACTAACATGACCCACCACCACACACTGCACTATACACACGCCTCCGCCCACCACCACACACTCACTCCTCAAACAATGAAGGAAATATACCTCAAACAATGCCACATTAAATATTAGCCAATCAATATGTCTTACGTCATTACTTTACAACTAAAAGCATGATGTGACTAGAGTAAACTCGTTAGAGGTTGTAGGTGGAGACGTGGGTACAAGTGGAGGGTGTATTGGAGTACAATAAGGAAGTAAGAGTGTGAAGGATGTGGCAGCAGCGCCTAGCCTCGCCCGGACGACCTTCCCGCCATCACACACAAAAACACACAATTACATACCTTCTCAATCATTATTTCACATATGAACTATTCAACACTACATACCAATGGTGGCAATGTGATGAACATTTCCGCTGGTAGCCTGGTTGGACTTGACAACCATCTTAACAGCGTCTGAGGAGGACACTTGCTGTGTGTTCTGGGACATGTTGAGGCTGAGAGTATTATGGCGGCGGCGGCGGCGGCGTGGAGGAGCAGGACCAGCAGCAGGAGCAGCAGGAGCAGGAGGGTGGTGCTGGGGCGGCCAGGGACGGCGATATGTCCGCCACGATACCCAGTCACACAGTGATCCTCGGCTGCGACACGCCGCTCCTCGCCGCTTCTCTAAAAATCGATGGGGAAAGCCTTAGGGGTGGAGCGCTGCGTAAGGGTAGAAGCTACATTTGACTTTTATCTCTATAGCCTTCAGCCATAGAGGCGAGAGTCTTTGGGAAGATGTTGGTCATTCTTGGTTCTACCAAAGGCATGTGGCGTTTGTGTCAGTATTTACCTCTCTTTAACCATACTCATCCCACCCAATACATATCGCATTTATTTCCTGATATAATTATATTACTTACTAATTATCATTTTAATTTTATCTGGAAAATTCCAGGATAAAACGGTGAGAGTGTGCGCGGGCTTGTTGGAGGTGCAGGTGCCAACCATCTTTATAACAAGTATAAGTGATGGTTGTAATGGTGATGGTTGGCGTGAGTGGCAGTGCTTCAGCCCCATGGCTCCCATACCTCCCACCACTACCATAAACACACGCCCTCACCAATGTACAAAATATCCAGTAATAATAGCAGTAGTGTTTACAGCTCAGAACGATACATAATTATATCAAGCGAAGTAAATTGAAAAGAGGTGTGCGTCACATTGGAGGGGGCGGCGATCCCCCGCTAGGAGGGGCGGCGACCCCCCCAGCTGGGATTGGACAGCGACCCCCCCAATGTGAGGGGGGCGGCGACCCACCACTGGCAGTGAGCAGCAACCCCCCCCCCCCCCCCAAAAAAAAAGGGGATGGGGAGGCGACCCCCATTGGGAGGGGGCAGCTACTCTCCCTAATGTGAGGGGGCGGCGTCCCCCCGCTGGGAGGGGGCAGCGGGCTGGATTTGTTTGGGAGATGGGCGGAGGTGATTGCCATTGTCGGGGAGTCGCAGCATGATTACCAATGATGGGGGAGACGACGGCATCACATCAAACTGGATCTACCAGGAATATTAATTTACGCTGCTTAGAATTAATATAACTGTAGGCTACTGCAAGCGCTGTCAATCATGATCTGCGTATTTGTTGAAGTTCTGCCGCCAGAAGCGTATATGCTTACTTTATATTATACGCCCCAAAAATATAGGGTCTTGGTAGTATAGTTGGGCTCGTTCTCGGCTCACAACTGATTATCCAGGGTTCGAATCCTGGGCGGCACAGCAATGGTTGGGCACATTTCGTATCACCTAATGTCTCTATTCACCAAGCGATAAATAGGTACTATAGGCAGTACATAGGTACTTTATTACATATATAATAAAGCCAGGTGCATTACACACCTTGGCATAACCAGTTTGCTAATGAACGCGTTTTCTCTAGTAAATGTGAATGATTTGATGAACATGAACGTCTGATCTGTTACCATTGGCTGGATTGTTGAAGACATACCTCTCTCCCTCCCGACTTACAACCCTTGCCACCATCTGCCATTGTGTATTGGTTGGTTAGGGTACTGGTTATGCCAAGGTGTGTAATGCATATATATATATATATATATATATATATATATATATATATATATATATATATATATATATATATATATATATATATATATAATCTTTGGACAACACCCACCAGTGGGACTCGAACCCAGAAAGCACAACTACCTTCCAGTAGCAGGCATAACTAGTATGCTTTAACCCACTACACCATCAGACCTCTGATGGTGTAGTGGGTTAAAGCATACTAGTTATGCCTGCTACTGGAAGGTAGTTGTGCTTTCTGGGTTCGAGTCCCACTGGTGGGTGTTGTCCAAAGATTATTTAATCTTCACTTGTGGTTTATGCAAGTATAGGCTTATATATATATTATTATATATATATATATTATATATATATATATTATATATATATATATATATATATATATATATATATATATATATATATATATATATATATATATATATATATATATGAGAGACTGAAAACTCACACCCCAGAAGTGACTCGAATCCATACTCCCAGAAGCAACGCAACTGGTAACTACAGGACGCCTTAATCCGCTTGACCATCACGACCGGACAAAAGGAAGTGATAGCCGAAGCTATTTGAAACACTTCCCCGCCGGCACTCGGATGGTAATCTTGGGCATAGCATTTTATCAAATCACCTCATTCTTTGGGGCACACGTGAGGAACACAAATGCGAACAAGCCTGAATGGTCCCTAGGACTATATGCAACTGAAAACTCACACCCCAGAAGTGACTCGAACCCATACTCCCAGAAGCAACGCAACTGGTAACTACAGGACGCCTTAATCCACTTGACCATCACGACCGGACAAAAGGAAGTGATAGCCGAAGCTATTTGAACCACTTCCTCGCCGGCACTCGGATGGTAATCTTGGACATAGCATTTTACCAAATCACCTCATTCTTTGGGGCACACGTGAGGAACACAAATGTGAACAAGCCTGAATGGTCCCCAGGACTATATGCGACTGAAAACTCACACCCCAGAAGTGACTCGAACCCATATTCCCAGAAGCAACGCAACTGGTAACTATAGGACGCCTTAATCCGCTCGACCATCGCAACCGGACAAATTCGGCTATCACTTCCTTTTGTGAAAGGAGCCTCCAGAGTTTTAGCTCTTGCCATTGCATTGCTCTTCAACAAGTCACTTGAACTCCAAATTTTTCCAGATATTCTAAAAAAAGCGAGAGTAACCCCTGTCCACAAATGTGATCTCACTAATGTTAACATCTTCAGACCTATATCAATTTTGCCAAACTTGTCAAAAATATTTGAAAAACTAATCTATGCCATCTACTTTGTTACAAATTTGGGTATTGTTAATCCTGAGATTTATTTGATTTGAGGATTTATTGCCAAACAAAATATAGAAAGTTTTGTCAATATTGAGGGTGAGTTTGTTGGCAGTTAGCCAGCGATGAACTTTATTTAGCTCAGTATTCACTGTGACATTTAGAGCAAGGGAGGTCAGATAGAATTGGTTTGAGATGTTGGGAGGCATTTGGGAGGTCATTAATGTAGATGAGAAAGAGGAGAGGGCCAAGTATGCTCCCCTAGGAAACACCAATGTTGATGGGTAGGGTGGGAGAAATTGAATTATACACAGAAACATATTGGAGAGCATAATATGATGCGCACGTCATACGCATCATTACTTTCTTCTACGCACGTTTCACTTTCCATTTCACGTCCTGTTTTACTTTCAATTACACGTCCTGTTTCACCACCATCTTCACCCCGTCTACCCTTCATAGCCAATTTTTCCAATGCCTCAATCCTCTTATCTAGTTTTTTTTAGATACTCCAAAAATTTGATTACCAACCTCAGAGGTGACCATATTGTCCTGAACCTTGTCCTCACAAGGTTTCAGTTTTTTCCACTGCATGATGTACTTTCCCTAGACTCGCCTTTATTTTCTCCGTCCCTTTCTCCCACACATTGATCATAGGGGCTGTCGTTGGCTTCCAGCTGTTTCCTCCATGTTCCTCTTACACAATCTTTCCTTGCTGCAAGGATACATCTATCCTGCTTGTAGGACCCGTCCTAGTCTCTTTCAGATGAGGCTTCATGGGGCATAGATAGGAACCAGCATTGTGGCTGCCTCGACAGTTGCAACAAAATGGGACGATTTTTTCCCTTTTCAATCTTGACTCTACACTCTCGCGAGTCGTGTTTCTTCCCACAATACCGACACCTGGGGTCAAACTGGCATTTCCATGCCATATGTCCCCAACGTGAACACTTCATGCACAGTATGGTCTCCTCAATGTATTTTGCAACGTTCCTATAGCCTAGTCCATGCACAAAAATTTTCTCCGGCGCCTCACCCTTTACCAAGGCAACAACCTGGCTTTGTTTGTCACCACGAACACTGTTCCTCTTTGCCCAGACAACATTATCATTGTTAAGAAGAAGACAGTCAGGATCCAAATAAGTTAGAAACTTGAAAACTATGATCTTTGTGTGCAACTGTTACGGACCCGAGTCCAGCGTCCGAGCACGGAGCTGTGACGACCACGCCATCTGTGAGTCGGCTCCCGAAACCCCCTCCAAATGGACGGCGCCATCTAGTGAGGACAGAATATACCGGCCACAGGGGCTGGTTTCCCGTCTTGATCAGCTAGTAACGTAGCCGCTGCTGACCTCTGGTGAGGTGGCGCTTAGACAGCAACGCAATCTATGGAGTGGATAGGTGGACGTTTGTGTCTAAGCCGGTAAGTGAGGTGCCCTAGAGTGTAACTAGTACTGATGACGTGTCTGATTACAGAGTCGACCTGGAACTGCTGTATTGGACGATGGGGCAGTCTACCCAAGGCAGCCATAGTATCTCCATGTGTTTGCTGTAGAAGCTGTGAGTCACCCCCCCGGACGAACACTGTTGAGTGTTAGCCTGCCTGTGACGTGGCAGTACCAGGAATCGTCGTACCCGGGGCTGGCTGGTGGAGAAGACTCGCCACTGGGGTGTTGAGAGAGGAGAGTGATCAGCGGAATCACACGAGGCTCCTGCCTAGGGCTCGCAACCCTAGTAGCGGTCGTGGAGTGGCCTACGCAGCGGAGCTGATTGGAACCTGCCGGCTACAGGCTGGATTTGTGGTTGAAGGCCTCCACGACGGTGCACCCAGTGGGACTGTGATTTGGCTGGCCTATGGCCAGGGTAGATTCGCCTAGAGAATCGAAGGATTCATTGTGAGGCCACGAGAAGAGAACCAGGGCTACTCATCTTGAGCACCGTAAAGCATCCTGTGTCTTCGGAGGAAGACAAGTTATTGTATATAAGTGTAGTTTTATCCCCAGCGAGTGACAGCTGTGAGATATTTATTTATGGTGGTGGTTAATATATATATTTAAATTAGTGCATTAGTATCCCTTTCCCCTTTAATTTACTTGTGTACAAGTCTCCAAACTTGATACATTAATTGTAAGTGACTCCTTATCATCCTTAAATGCTCTCAACTCTTTAAGACATAACTGTAACATGCTCGTGTCCGAAGCTAGACACACATACAAAATTATTAAGGATGGTAACAGAGTCCATTTCATGTGGTCTCCATCTCATGTTGGCTTCCGAATGCATGATAGAGCTGATAAGTTAGCCAAAGAATCTGCCTTTAAAGGAACCGTTGAGTGTAACCTTGCATTGTCAATGAGCAATCTGAGAGTAGCAGTACACCGAGAACTTCATAAAGATCTTGTAGATCTGAGGCAAAGTGAAATTGA